>NW_026904069.1:0-176884 GCF_024500275.1 Phycodurus eques | reverse complement strand
TAGCGCTGTGACTATGCCTATTGTTAACTTGTGTACAGGCCTGGACAAAGGCGAGGATCCTCTGTTGAAATCAGATGTAGAGAGAAATCTACTCGGAACTCGACGAAGAGGAACGACTTTCGCGCTTACTCGGGAGGAAGGTCAAGAAAATATTTCCTCCATCTGCAACAATTCACTCACTTGTATATACCTTTTTTCTCACATAAGGTCACACTAGAAGGCCTCTACAGGTACCTATCAATAATAGTGTGGCCCCAAGCTGAGCAGGACACCAAGCTCTTCCTCCAGAGTTTATTCAATGAGCTTCTGATGTCATTGAGCAGCACCAAAATGCCCAGGACACAAAAACTGAAATTCTCCTTGTTCTACCATGTTACTGAGCCCCTGGTGGAGAGGATCATAGAATCGACTCTAACCTTCCCTCGGAAGGAGCTGGAGCCACCTGCAAATGAGGGCTCGATTACAGCCTCTGTGCTACAAAGAGCCAGATGCTCACCGATACTCTGGCTTCGAATCCCCGCCTGGGTCACAACATCGCCCGAGACCATCTCCTGTTCATCTGCGGATCTGCTGCTACAAAAATAACCCGAAGCGTTTACACAGTCTTTGCTGAGTGCGCTGCAAGCTTGAACTCACTGGACTTTGAAGAAAACCTGCTCACTGCACAGGAAGGGGTGTCCACCAACAGGTTCGGGGATTGCCGCCACGACAGGCACCGACCACCTTACGGCCACAGCTCCGGACGGCCGCCACAGCAATGGAGGCGCGGAACATGGTCCGCATGGACTCGATGTCCCCCGCCTACCCCAGAACATGAACAAAGTTCTGTCGGAGGTGGGAGTTGAAACTCCTTCTGACCCTCACAAACCACCAGGTTGACAGTTGGTCTGACACAGCGAGAGACTGCAAGATTTCCGAGACGAAATTTTGGCAGCTATGCTGCAAAATCAGATTAGCAACCCCAATACTTAATTTCCTCCTCATCAATTTTTGTTTCCTTTTATTACGGGGGCTGATTATTATTGATGTTTTTTCCAATCCCTGCCGATGTCAAGATGCTATCGTGGAGCCACTAGAAGATTTCATTGACGGATCTTTCGATCGCTTCGTCATGCAAGGTAGCGGAGCCCACCATGACAACCACAGCAATCCGCTAAAAAGACGAAAGACTAACTCGTCAGTCAAGTCCTCTCCTCCATTGACAAATAGCTATCACTTCTCGAGCTATTACACCACGAGATGAAGGAGCTCAACAAGTGAGATAGCTGCAAGAAGACAATGCCATACTTAAATCAGCCATGAAAGTGATGACAACAGAAGTAGAAGTTCTCAAGAAAGAAAACAAAAACAAAACAAAAAATCAAAGAAGCAATGCTGGAATAACAGTCAGGAAGGATGCAGGATAACCTCATCTTTTCTGACATTTCTGAGCGTACACATGATATTCCAGAGGCTCGGATAAAAACCTTTCGACAGTGCCGAAAATTGCAAAGGATACTCTCGCTAACATCACCTTCCACCGAGTACACAGGCTAGGAGGACCGCGAGCAGGGAGTCGTCCCCGTCCAATCATCGCCAAATTCAACCACTTAGAGCAGAAAGTCTTTGTAAAGTCAAAAGGACGGGAGGGTACACAGTTTGGGATGAATGACCAGTTCCCACGCGAAATCAACGAGCGATGCAAACTCTTGTGCCCTCTAATGAAGAATTACCGGCAACAAGGAAACGCGCCTCACTAGTTATGGACAAACTATACAAAGACGGTCAACTGTTCCGTCATTCCCAAGTCCCCCCTTGGCTCTTTTAATAGACGAGTATTCCTTTCAAATATGCTTTAATATTTGGTATGTAGTGTAGAAAACCCGTGGAGTAATTTGTTTAGGGAAAAAAAAGGGAATTGCGCACGTGCTATTGCACCCTCCACTCACTGACATGGGTCATTTCCGTTGTTTCTGTTTTACTTATCTTTCTCTTTGGTGCTTCTTTTTCCTTCTTTATGGCACTCCCCGCTCCCCCACTTACCAAATGCTCACTCCCCCCTCCCTGCCCCCTCATATGCATATGCATTCGAATGCTAATTACATGTTTAACTCATGATATAGTCCCTTATCTTCCGTTTCAGTTTTTTTTCGATGCTGAACTCATATACAACACGTTCAATACCTCAATACATAATACCTCCGAACACAACTTCATATTACCAGCTATACAGTATGAAAGTTCCCATTAGACATATTTCTGACATATTTCCTTTCCCACACGTGTAAAAATGATACACACACAGATTGTCCCACAATCACTTATAACAATTATACACTTCAGTATGTCAAGTATATTCAATGTTGGTTTTCGCCTTGCCGCTTACATGCAGTGATTTCTCCATATTCTCTGAACCTTTTGATGATATTATGGACCGTAGATGAAGAAATCCCTAAATTCCTTGCAATTGTACGTTGAGGAACATTGTCCTTAAACTGTTGGACTATTTTCCCAGGCACTTGTTCACAAAGAGGTGAGCCTCGCCACATCTTTGCTTGTGAATGACTGAGCAATTCAGGGAAGCTCCTTTTATACCCAATCATGGCACCCACCTGTTCCCAATTAGCCTGTTCACCTGTGGGATGTTCCAAACAGGTGTTTGATGAGCATTCCTCAACTTTCTCAGTCTTTTTTGCCACCTGTCCCGTGTTGCAGCCATAACATTCTAAGTTAATGATTATTTGCTAAAAAACTATCAAGTTCATCAGTTTGAACATTAAATATCTTGTCTTTGTAGTGTATTCAATTAACTATAGGTTGAACAAGATTTGCAAATCATTGTATTCGGTTTTTATTTATGTTAAACACAACGTCTAAACTTCATTGGAATCAGGGTTGTAAAATGGGGAAAAGACGTCTCAGTGTCTACCAACACTGATGACTGGGCACAAATCTGTAGAAACACATTCTCAATGACAAAAAACAGTAATTTACATCTAATCCAGTTCAAAATACTCCATAGATCACACATTACGCAATATGATGGGCCTGTTTCCCCCCCCTCCTTTGGGGCACGGTTATTTCCATGTTGCCCTCCTGGGGGATGCCGATCCTGGGGCTGCTCTCCGTCCAATCCGGAGCTCTTGTCCTGGTCTTCAAGTGGGGGCTTGGAGACCACGCAGCTACGTCCCGGGCCTGTGCCCTCCTCTTCCCCCTTCCCGGGGTGCGCCGCCGTGATCGTCGCCCTTTTCTCCCTTGGGCTATGTGGCGTCCCCGGCTGACTCGGGGCTTATGGGGGGCTTCCACTCTTTTCTCTGTGGTCTGCCGGCTGGTCTGGCCGGTCCGGATCCAACGGAGTCAAGCCTCTTACTTCACACACACTGCACATTTTTAGCACTCACGGTGTTCATACGCTGCACATTGAGCACTCATATCTCATTCAGAGGCCCATGGGAGACTGGCACCAGGCATGGTGGGGCGGGCGCTGGGCCAAGTGCTGGCACATCAGTGCTGGTTTACAGTCTGCCCCCCACTACTCTACTCTGGGGTGGGGAGGACGCTCGGCCAGGTGTCCTGGCACTCCGGCTCCTTTTTAACGCACTACATGTCATGAGTGTGTGTTCCGTTTTTTGTCTTCCCCCTGTTTCATATACACCTGCTCCTGAGAGCATTTTCACCACCTGTGCCTTGTTCACCCTAATTACCCCTTGCATTTAATCTCGTGTCTCATTCTTTCTCGTCGCCAGTTCGTTGTACCTTGTCGTCGCGTTCCAGCATTCCTTGTTTCCACGTCAAAGATTCACAGTAAGACAAGACCCTGTTCCAATTATCGACCTCGCCTTTTTGCCTCATGTTTTTGGATACTGTTGCCTTTTTTGGATTGCCTGCCTGTGTACCGACCTCTGCCCGTATATTAAACCTCTCTTTTTTGAAACTGTCCATTTGTTTTGGAGTCGTGCATTTTTGGGTCCTGTCCTCTGTTCCGTTCATGACAGAACGAACTGGCCATAACATGGACCCAGCAGACTCAGACCCAGTGCGCAAAGCCCTTCAAGCGCAGGGTCAACGCCTCTCGAAGCATGATGAGCAGCTTGCTGCCCTCTTCCTTCATCTAGAGGGACTGTCAGGACAATATGATGAGACAGGTGGCCTCACAGTTTGAACTTCTTATGAAAATGATTCAAAAGAAGGAACCAGTTGGCACCACACTCGATACCGCCACGGTACCAACATTTCCATGTGAAGCAGTCACCATGCAGCCACCTGCCACCTCCACTGTTGTCTGCCCAAAGCTCTCTCGACCGGAGAGGTTCTCTGGAGATTCTGGGAACTTTAAGCCATTCATCACTCAGTGCAAAGTCCACTTTGAGCTGCAGGCAGCTGCCTTCCCCACCGAGCGGGCAAAAATTGCTTTTGTTATTTCCCACCTGATTGGTCGTGCGGAGGCGTGGGCTACTGCTGAATGGAGCCGCAATTCCGCCGCGTGACATTCGTGGGCTTTTTTTGTAAAGACTATGGAGCAAGTTTTTCAGTTTTCCACACCAGATCGTGAGGCAGCTCGCTCCCTTGTCACCTTACACAAAGGAGGGCAGGGTGTCAGATTACGTGATTGAGTTTCGCATTCTAGCAGCTGAGAGTCTGTGGAATAATAGGACGCTACTAGATGCCTTTTTTCAAGGACTATCCCCCACCGTCAAGGATCATTTAGTCACGCTAGACCTGCCGACCGACTTGGACACTCTCCTCGCTCTCGCCATGAGGATCGACATGAGGCTTTTGGATCGCGAGCTGGACGGAGTTCGGCGGAGGGCTGCGTCACCGCGCACTTGGAGGACGAGCCTCGGTGACCAGCCAAACCAAGGCAGATCCCCTGTTTCCGGTCTCAACCCACTGGCTAGCGTCACCACGGATGAACCCATGCAACTGGGCAGGTTACGTCTCTCCCCTGAGGAACGCCAACGCCGGCTGAGGGAAGGGCGGTGCTTCGACTGCGGTCAGTTGGGTCATTCCGTGAGCAACTGTCACGTCAAAGTTGCCGGTGCCGGTAGCAAGGGCACGGGAGAGGTGAGTCTGAATTTCATTAAGGAAGACCCTACACGGGTTCTTCCTAAAGTGACACTATGCTCTCGTGATCAAGAAATTCATACACCTGTATTAATTGAAAATCAAACTTACTCAACTCCCTCCTCGTTAGACATATCCACCTGAGAACCTTTCAAATAAAACGTCACCGCAACACCTATGCTGCAGACGGCAGTTTTATGGGCAAGATCACTCACCGCACCCAAACACTCACATTGACATTTCCTGATTCTCACTCGGAACGCATTCATTTTCATGTTTTTGACGCCATGAATCATGACCTTATTTTAGGGAACACATATTTGAAATTACATAACCCCCACATTGACTGGTCCTCTGGGCAGGTTATGTCATGGGGCAGCAATTGCGCCCAGAACTGTTTCAAGCCGCCATGTGATTTTCAGGGCTATGTTTCTAATGACAATCCACAGACCTCACCTGGGTATCCTGATTTATCTCAAGTGCCCACCTGTTACCAGGATATTAAAGATGTTTTTCCAAGTCCAAGGCCAAATCCCTTCCAACCCACAGACCTTATGACTGTGCTGTTGATTTGCTGCCTGGAACCACACCCCCACGAGGGAGGTTATTCTCTCTTTCAGGGCCAGAACACAAGGCTATGAAGGAGTATGTGGATGAATCCCTGGCAGACGGGATTATTCGCCCATCTTCATCCCCTGCGGGAGCAGGATTTTTCTTTGTGGACAAGAAGGACAAGACTCTGCGACCCTGTATCGATTACCGGGGTCTCAACGACATAACGGTGAAAAACAGGTATCCTCTTACTCTCATCTCCACTGCCTTTGAGTTCCTGGAGGGAGCCAAGATTTTCACCAAACTAGACTTAAGAAATGCATATCATTTTGTCAGGATAAATTGCGGGGGATGAATGGAAAACAGTATTCAACACACCAACGGGACATTATGAGTATTTGGTAATGCCTTTTGGGCTTACTAACGCTCCAGCTGTTTTCCAAAACCTTGTCAATGATGTCCTGCGTGACATGTTGAATGTTTCTGTTTTTGTCTATTTGGACGACATTTTGATATTCTCCCCGGATGAGGAGACTCACATTATTCATGTCCGCTCTGTATTGCAGCGGTTACTGCAGAATCAACTATATGTCAAGGCTGAGAAATGTGAGTTCCACAAGGCGTCCGTTTCTTTTCTGGGGTTCGTGCTGGCTCCAGGTGAAATCAAGATGGACCCTTGCAAAGTTGATGCCGTGACTAATTGGCCCACTCCCACGTCACGCACAGATGTACAAAGGTTCTTAGGGTTTGCTAATTTCTACAGAAAGTTCTTTAGAAATTTCAGTTCTATCGCCTCTCCTTTGCATGATCTCATCTCGCCAGACAGACCTTTTGTATGGAACCTGCTTTGTCAGGCAGCTTTCCAGAAACTCAAATCGAGCTTTACCTCCACTCCCATCCTTACTTTGCTAGATCTCAAAAAGCAGTTTGTGGTAGAAGTCGATGGGTCTGATGCCGGAATAGGAGCAGTGCTCTCCCAGAAATCTCTCAAGGATGGTAAGTTACATCCTTGTGCTTATCTTTCCAAAAAACTGACCCGAGCCGAGAGAAATTATGACATTGGTAACCATGAGCTGCTGGCAGTCAAGGTGGCTTTGGTGGAGTGGAGTCACTGGCTACAGGGGGCACATACTCCATTTTTAGTATGGACAGATCACAAGAACCGGGAATATCTTAAAATTGCTAAGAGATTAAATGCGAGGCAGGCTTGATGGGCTCTGTTTTTCACTATATTCAATTCCACGTTATCCTACTGACCTGGTTCTAAAAATGGTAAACCTGATGCATTATCGCACATTTTCTGCGCAGAGAATTCTTTGTCCGACCCTAAAACCATTTTGCACAAGTCATGTTTTGTTTCTGCTTTTGTTTGGGACATTGAGACTGCGGTAAAGGAGGCTCTGAAGAACACTCTTAGCCCAGAAAATTGCCCTGAAAACAGGCTTTATGTGTTTCTGACCTTAAGGGGAAGAGTCATCCACTGGGCTCACACTAACCGGACTGTATGTCACCCAGGCATTGCCAAGACTCAATCTGTGGTCGAACAGCGCTTTTGATGGCCCAATGTTAGAAGGGATGTTACCAATGATGTCAACGCTTGCCAGGTATGTGCTGCTAACAAGTCCTCTCGTAAACATCCTTCTGGGGAGTTGCGACCTCTGCCAATACCACGTCCTTGGTCAGACATCTCCGTAGATTTTGTGACGGGATTACCGGCCTCGAAAGGAAATACCACAATTCTCACAGTTGTTGACAGGTTCTCTAAAATGGCTCACTTCATTGCACTCCCGAAACTCCCCTCAGCTAAAGATACTGCAGAGTTAATGATACACCAGGTATTGAAGTTCATAGGTGCTACCGTGAGTCTGTCATCTGGGTTTCACCCTGAAACCAAAGGCCAAACCGAGAGGCTGAACCAGGACCTGGAGACTGGTCTCCGATGTCTCGCTTCACAGAAACTGCTTTGGGTTGAATTCTCTCACAATTCCCTCCCCTCTGCATCCACTGGTCTATCGCCTTTTCACGTTGTGCATGGTTACCAACCATCTCTGTTTCCTGCCATAGCCCCAGAGTCCATCCACAGTTCCAGCGGCATTGACCTTGGTGAGATGCTACAGGAGGACCTGGGAGCGAGCCCGCCAGATGCTGCTGCGCCAGGGACGGTCCTACAAAACCGCTGCTGACCGTCGGAGGACACTGGCCCCGAACTACAAAGTGGGTCAGCGAGTTTGGCTCTCGACCAAACATATTCCACTCCGGGTGGAGTCCAAGAAGCTCGCTCCCAGGTTCGTTGGGCCCTTCCCCATCACAAAGATCATCAACCCAGTCACCGTGAAGCTGAGGCTCCCAAGGTCGATGTGGCCGTCTGGGGCCGGCCGTTAAGGGGGGGTACTGTCATGGGTGTGTGTTCCGTTTTTTGTCTTCCCCCTGTTTCATACACACCTGCTCCTGAGAGCATCTTCACCCCCTGTGCCTCTAGCCATCCATCCATTTTCTGAGCCGCTTCTCCTCACTAGGGTCGCGGGCGTGCTGGAGCCTATCCCAGCTGTCATCGGGCAGGAGGAAGGCTACACCCTGAACTGGTTGACAGCCAATCGCAGGGCACATAGAAACAAACAACCATTCGCACTCACAGTCATGCCTACGGGCAATTTAGAGTCTCCACTTAATGCATGTTTTTGGGATGTGGGAGGAAACCGGAGTGCCCGGAGAAAACCCACAGCAGGCACGGGGAGAACATGCAAACTCCACACAGGCGGGGCCGGGGATTGAACCCGGGTCCTCAGAACTGTGAGGCTGACGCTCTAACCAGACGTCCACCGTGCCGCCCACCTGTGCCTCGTTCACCCTAATTACCCCTTGCATTTAACCTCGTGTCTCATTCTTTCTCGTCGCCAGTTCGTTGTACCTTGTTGTCGCGTTCCAGCATTCCTTGTTTCCACATCAAAGACTCACAGTAAGACGAGACACTGTTCGGATTATCGACCTCGCCTTTTTGCCTCATGTTTTTGGATAATGTTGCCTTTTTTGGATTGCCTGCCTGTGTACCGACCTCTGCCCGTATATAAAACCTCTCTTTTTTAAAACTGTCCATTTGTTTTGGAGTTGTGCATTTTTGGGTCCTGTCCTCTGTTCCGTTCATGACACTACATACAGTCCCACCTCCTTGGGGTGCTGGTTGGTTTGGGTGGGTGGGGGTGACGGTTGCAGGTCAGTATTGGCCTGCAACCGTGTCGCCTCTCCCCCACCAGTTTCTCCAATTTTAATGCACTACACCCGAGCACACACAGTCACGGTACAGGGATAATGGTTGCCAGTCGGGGACCTGGCAAGCATAGTAATAGTGGTGGGTTTTCACATTTCTCTTGGCTTGACTCCTGGGGCTTGAGGGCCCTCCCCCTTCAGTTGTCAGGCCACAGAGGGGTGGGGGTATGTCCACTCTCTCCCCCATTGGGCCTCGCCTTCCTCTACCCTCTCTTCGCGCCCTCGCCCGTCCTTGCTCACGACGGGCGCTTAACAAGGGCTCACTTTGGTGGGCTATGACCGTCTTTGGGTGGCTGCTGGTTCTTGCGTTGGGCCCTGTTGGTGGCTGGGGCCCCGATGCTCTCTGTGGGTTGTGGGGGCTGGGCGTGGGGGGAGGGGGCAGTGGTCCAGGGCCCATGCCCCTTCGTTTGGGACTGGTCGGAGCGCTTCGGGCGGGCTCAGGAACCTCCCTAGGGGGTGGGGGGGGGGGGGGGGGGCGTCCCCATGTTTGGGTCCCCTGCTGGACGGGCTCACAGGCTTGGCACCCCTTGTGGGGTGGGCCTTAATGTTCCGGCTCAGCAACTTATTTACACCGCTCAAGTACACGTTGATCTAAAAATTTAAGATTAAAATAAAAATTGCCTCATTCCTTTGCTTTTTTGTCCCCCCACTGGGTTGCCGGGGCGCCTTGGTGGTGCCGGCGGACCACCCTGGGTCCCTCGGTATGTGACGTGTCCCGTCCGCCGGGCTGCTCTCGGGTGGGCCCCTGGGCCTTATCCCGGCCCTCAATTGATTGGGTGGGGTCCTCAGCCGCCGCGGTCCAGCACTCCCGCGACACTTGTGAGGATAAGCGGCTCAGATAATGGATGGATGGATGGATGTATTCTATTTCTGTACATAAAGTTTTCAGGATCAAATGGTTAATAAATCCTTTATTGTGAATCAATTTAAGTGTCTTCAGAAGCTTTTGAAAGTTGCAATTATTGTACTTTCCATTTTGTGCAATTACTTTCCTACCGGTTTTCTCCAGGTACTCCGGTTTCCTCCCACCTCCCAAAATCATGCATGGTAGGTTGATTGAAGACTGTAAATTGTCCATAGGTGTGAATGTGAGTGCAAATGGTTGTTTGTCTATATGTGCCCTGTGATTGGCTGGCGACCACTTCAGGGTATACTCGCCTCTCCTCCGAAGTCAGCTGATATTTCCCTCATTAATGTACTCACAGCATCCCATATTGACAGAAAAAACTGAATTGTTGAAACCTTTGCAGATTTATTGACCTCATGATTCTCATTTGCTCTGACATGCACTGTGAGCTGTAAGGTCTTGTGTAGACAGGGGTGTGGCTTTCCTAATCAAGTCCAATCAAAATAATCAAACACAGCTGGACTCCAATGAAGGTGTAGAACCATTTTAAGGATGATCAAAAGAAATGGACAGCACCCGAGTTAAATATGAGTGTCACAACAAAGGGCCTGAATACGTATGGCAATGTCAAATTTCAGTTTTTCGTTTTTCATAAAGCTTCACAAATTTCAACAATTAATTTTTGGATGGGATGCTGTATGTACATTGAGGGGGGGGGGAAAGAACTTAAATGATTTTAGCAAATGGCTACAATATAACAGAGTGAAAAATTTAAGGGGTCTGACCAGACTCTGGGACCTTGACTTCCAGAGTGTATGCAAAATTTACTTTCATCAGAGAACAAAACTTTGGACCACTCAGAAGCAGTCCAGTCCTCTTTGTCTTTGCATGAGGCTTGCTAGGATGTCGCACTTGGCCGCCATGTTTGAATAATTTTAATCAATGACACCATCCATTCCATCCATTTTCTGAGCCGCTTCTCCTCACTAGGGTCGCGGGCGTGCTGGAGGCTATCCCAGCTAACATCATGCAGGAGGCGGGGTACACCCTGAACTGGTTGCCAGCCAATCGCAGGGCTCATACACAACAAGGCCTAAGTGGAAAAACTGCATAACTCGGACACTGGAACATCAAGGTAGCACTATATGAGGCTGATATCTTCTTTTCCTTTCGGCTTGTCCCGTTAGGGGTCGCCACAGCGCGTCATCCTTTTCCATGTAAGCCTATCTCCTGCATCCTCGAACACCAACTGCCCTCATGTCTTCCCTCACGACATTCATCAACCTTCTCTTTGGTCTTCCTCTAGCTCTCTTGCCTGGCAGCTCCATCCTCATCATCCTTCTACCAATTTACTCACTATTTCTCCTCTGGACGTGTCCTAACCATCGAAGTCTGCTCTCTCTAACTTTGTCTCCAAAACATCGAACCTTGGCTGTCCCTCTGACGAGCTCATTTCTAATTTTATCCAACCTGGTCATTCCGAGAGCGAACCTCAACATCTTCATTTCTGCCACCTCCAGCTCTGCTTCCTTTTGTCTCTTCAGTGCCAGTGTCTCTAATCTGTAACTCATGGCTGGCCTCACCACTGTTTTATAAACTTTGCCCTTCATCCTAGCAGAGACTCTGCTAGGATGAACACCTGACACCTTCCTCCACCCGTTCCAACCTGCTTGGACCCGTTTCTTCACTTCCTGACCACACTCCCCATTGCTCTGGACTGTTGACCCCAAGTATTTAAAGTCCTCCACCCTTGCTATCTCTTCTCCCTGTAGCCTCACTCTTCCCCCACCACCCGTCTCATTCATGCACGTATATTCTGTCTAACTTCACCAAATCTTCATTGCTCTTCATTCCAGTGCATGCCTCCATCTTTCTAACTGTTCCTCCAGCTGCTCCCTGCTTTCACTGCAGATCACAATGTCATCTGCAAACATCATGGCCCATGGGGATTCCAGTCTAACCTCATCTGTCAGCCTATACATCACCACTGCAAAAAGGAAGGGGCTAAGGGCTGATCCCTGATGCAGTCCCACATCCACCTTAAATTCGTCTGTCACACCGACAGCAGACCTCACTGCTGTTCTGCTGCCCTCGTACATGTCCTGTATTATTCTAACATACTTCTCTGCCACTCCAGACCTCCGCATGCAGAACCACAGTTCCTCTATGGGTACTCTGTCATAGGCTTTCTCTAGATCTACAAAGACACAATGTAGCTCCTTCTGACCTTCTCTGTAGTTTTCCATCAACATCCTCAAGGCAAACAATGCATCTGTGGTACTCTTTCTAGGCATGAAACCATACTGTTGCTCGCAAATACTCACTTCTGTCCTGAGTCTAGCCTCCACTACTCTTTCCCATAACTTCATTGTGTGGCTCATCAACTTTATTCCTCTATAGTTCCCACAGCTCTGCACATCACCTTTGTTCTTAAAAATGGGCACCAGTACACTTTTCCTCCATTTCTCAGGCATCTTCTCACACACTAGAATTCTATTGAACAAGCTGGTCAAAAACCCCACAGCCACCTCTCCAAGATGCTTCCATACCTCCACAGGAATGTCATCAGGACCAACTTCCTTTCCATTTTTTATCCTCTTTATTCCTATCGAACTTCCCCCTTATTAATCATTGCCACTTCCTGGTCCACCACACTTGCCTCTTCTACTCTCCCTTCTCTCTCATTTTCCTCATTCATCAACTACTCGAAGTATTCTTTCCATCTAGCAAGCACACTGCTGGCACCAGTCAACATATTTCCATCTCTAGCCTTAATCACCCTAACCTGCTGCACATCCTTCCCATCTCTATCCCTCTGACTGTCCAGCTTGTATAGATCCTTTTCTCCTTCTTTAGTGTCCAACCTGCCATACATATCATCATATGCCTCTTGTTTGGCCTTTGCCACCTCTACCTTTGCCCTGTGTCGCATCTCAATGTATTCCTTTCGCCTCTCCTCGGTCCTCTCAGTGTCCCACTTCTTAGCTAACCTTTTTCCTTGTATGATTTCCTGAACTGTGTGGTTCCACCACCAAGTCTCCTTCTCTCCTTTCCTGCCAGAAGATACACCAAGTACTCTCCTGTCTGCCTCTCTGATCACCTTGGCTGCAGTGGTCCAGTCATCTGGAAGCCAGTCATCGGGAGTCCACCGAGAGCCTGTCTCACCTCTTCCCGAAAAGCTGCACAACACTCGTCATGTCTCAGCTTCCACCACATGGTTCTCTTCTCTGCCTTTGTCTTCCTAATCTTCCTCCCCACCACCACCAGAGTCAGCTTACACACCACCATTCTATGCTGTCTAGCCACACTCTCCCCAACCACTACTTTACAGTTGGTAACCTCCTTCAGATTACATCGTCTGCACAAGATGTAATCCACCTGCGTGCTTCTACCTCCGCTCTTGTCGGTCACCCTATGTTCCTGCCTCTTCTGGAAAAAAGTGTTCACTACAGCCATTTGCATCCTTGTAGTCTTCATTCATTCCTGCCAGATGGAAGCCGGTGTTGTCCCCGGGGACCGGCGGCTCAGAAACACAGGCGATAAAAAAAAAAAAAAAAAAAAAATAATCACCTCACATAGTAAATGCAAACAACAAAACATATAAAACACGTGTAAATCGCGGATATATTTGTGGATTTGAAAAACGTATGTAAGTCAAGAATATCCATCCATCCATTTTCTGAGCCACTTCTCCTCACTCGGGTCGCGGGCGTGCTGGAGACAATCCCAGCTATCTTCGGGCAGGAGGCGGGGTACACCCCGAACTGGTTGCCAGCAAGTCGCAGGGCACACATAAACAACCATTCGCACTCACATTCACACCTACGGGCAACTTAGAGTCTTCAATTAACCTACCACGCATGTTTTTGGGATGTGGGAGGAAACCGGAGACCCCGGAGAAAACCCACGCAGTCACGGGGAGAACATGCAAACTCCACACAAGCAGGGCAGGATTTGAACCCTGGTCGTCAGAACTGTGAGGCAGACGCTCTCAACAGTCGTACACCGTGCCGCCACATTATGACTTATCATTTGTAAATATTCAATTCTGCTTGAGTTGGAAACTTGGTGGGCTGGTCTGTCAATTACTCCATGTCCGCTTTTGAGTGCAACAGCCACCACAGTTTCCATAGTGTAGTGGTTATCACGTTCGCCTAACACGCAAAAGGTCCTTTGTTTGAGACTGGGTGCAAAAAGCTTGTGTGTCATCTTTCTTGCTTGTCAGGCAGCTGTTGTACGTGTGCTGGTGATGTTCCGCAGTGAAAGTTACCTTATCTTGGTGGTGTGCATATGCACATCATGTGTGTTGAAAAACAACAACTCGATGATCAGCATTGTTTGTCTGAGGTACTGAAATAACATCCTTTAACACCTATTTTATGAATCCATTTGTAGAATCTCGACAATGTTCAAACACAAATTTTCTCTCCCGATGTCACAAATTGGGCTGTTTTCTTTTTGTCTCATATTTCTTCCAATGCGTCATTCCGTTCTCCTGTTTCCTCTTGTTGACTTTGGTGCTTTGCCATTTTAACTAATGTAGTGTTTAACCCACAGTGTCCAAATCGTAATCTTGATGTCATTGTTTCACATCTGATTTGCACTTGCTTTTCTCATCCCTCCAACGGAGAGCGGAAAGTGTTGCGATCATCGTGTGAAAATGTGTGCAAGGACAGCAGAGTACGAGGCGGAACTTTGTGGCCCAAAAGAGGAGAAAGAGCCACAACGTCAACTACTGGACGCTGCGTTCAATCTGCAGCCTCTAATTGTGCTACGCAGAGCAGGTAGGTTCACTTCTCTCTCACTTGTTTTATGAAATTCATTCTAATTTTAATATTATTCCGGTTTTTTTTCTGATGAGCACTGTCTGACGTAACATATAATTTTTTTATAATATCCAATAACGTGTAGTCTGATGGCATCCCCTCATGATGATGTGGATTGAGGGTTGAAGGCCAAATTTCAGAAGATTTGAAAGGCTTGTGGCCATTGTTGCATGATCAAAGTGTAAGTGTTACACAACCTACACGACTTGTTTGGAAAATTGCCAGCAAGATGTTTGCCTTTTTGTGTCTTGTAGGCAAGTTGAGTTAACATTTGTTCATGCCAAGTCAAATCAGTCTTCAATGGTGGGAAGTAACCACGTACAGTAAACCTCCGCTATATCGCGGTTCACCTTTCGCAGTCTCGCTGTATCGCAGACTTTTTTTGTCAGTGTTATTGCAGTTGTTTCTCACTTTTTTTGGTCCAGTTTGTATCATATTTTTGTGTTATCTATTGCTCTTGTTCTCTCAATATTCTATGTTTAAATGGCTTTATATTTTTTGGAAGGTGTTTAAAAATCTTATTTTTAAGTACCGTAAATGCTATAAAAACATGCTTAGTGGTATTTCTATATCGCGGATTTTCACTTATCACGGCAGGGAGGGGGTTCTGAAACCTAACCCCAGCAGTTGAATGGGAATTACTGTGCACATTATTCTTTACTGTACTTACGTAAAGTTTTAGGTGTTGAGGTGGATTTTTTCGCCTGTGGTTCCGAGTCGGAGGTCACCCGGGAGAACTGTGGCTTCCGTTGGGCAGGGATGAATGAAGACTTCAAGACACTTGGCGTTTGGGCTAATTCGATTTAATGAACAAGCCTTAGTGTCATAACAGCTGCTTACATTGCCAGAACTACGAAAAAGGCCCCTGAAAAACCCTGGATCTCAGTTTATCAAGGTTTAATTCTCTGGGCGTGGACTTAGCCCCTCCCTGGGTGCACCCGGAAGATGTTCGTTCCTCATGACCATATTTGGAATCACACCCGCCTGCTGGCGCCTCACCTTCTAGCTACGCTCACACCCGGTACCCTTATTTTATAAGATGCAAAGAAGTCCTCTTTGCAGACCGGGATGCCTGTTGTGAACCCAAGACAGGTTACTGTCTGGGCGGAGAAGGAAAACCCTAATAAACGTACAAATGGTTGAAGGAAGTCCTTTGATGTAGAACTTCAAAGAAAAGATGGTTGGCTTGAATACAGATCTCCAAACATTTGACCCTTGCGAAGGAACTCTGACTGTGGTACTATTGAAATATACTCCATATTCCCCCCTTTAATGAGATCCCCAAACTCATTACAAGACCTAGAGGCAGCAACTGACACCTGGTAAGAAACAATAAACCAGCGTTAACCCAAAAAGGTAACCTATAATCTGAAATTTGAAAGCATCTACTTGGTCAAGAAAGTCTATCATGCTCCTAGGCATCTACTTAAGGTTAACCATTAACGAGGAAAAACAATTATTCTAATAAGGCTGAATCACTCCCTGTGTCCCCTTGTCGCCTCCTGAGGTCATATGTGATTACCAAACAGCCAAATAAACCAAATCTCCGTCACACTTGAAAGTACTAGAATCTGACATGTGCCGTCTTCAAAAGCAAAAGCTAGAACAGGAAGCTGAAATAACACTTGTTCGACAGGAATTGAAGACAGCCCGCAAATTAATTGCCAATCGGGAACACGTCTTCCTCGACCAAACACTGTCTAATGACGTCGATGAGCGCACACCTGTCAGTCTGCCTCCTAGGAGCGAAAAAGCAGCGCTTGATTCCGACCTCCCTGGGATACGGTCAACGGCCCCTGCCACCCCTCTCCGACCCTGGCACTGTCAAGTCGGGAGTTCGCCACGCGAACCGCAGCCCGCCTCAATGCCGCCCCTGCGTTTGTCTCTTCTCCTGGCGTATGATCTTAAAAGACTTAGACACACTTAGTTCACACGACACGGCCGCGTACCTGAAAGACATTGACTTTTACCTTAAACGATTTCCTTCCGCTACTACAGACGATGGATTGTACCTTATTAGAGTTACATCTTACCAGGAAGTAGCTTAAACGAAAACCCACACATGTATTGTCAAACTATCAAGCCCTCTGTCAGGCTTTGTCTCAAGAATTTGATGATCCAGAGGCCCAACCGGCTTCCTGGCAGCTCTAGCCAGGAGTTGAACATACAATCTTATGATCCAAAGTCAGACACATTATCCTTTGCGCCACAAGCCCCACGAAAGTATTGTTCCCTCTGCAAGCCCCTGTGGAGGATTTTCACTGTCCCACTAAATTCAAACAGCAGCACTAAAAAAGCCAATTGCAGCGCTTCATTCTTGCGTTGACCCAGACTTGAAAAAGGGTTGCTGCGGCCACAACGCAGAGTACTAACCACTATACAATCACAGCTTACGTTGGTGGAACCTGGAACGGAAGTTGTATGTCTGAAGCTGTTGGCAGCAAGGCTGAGGACAAAACCTGCAGGATGCTTAGCCAGCACTACAGTGAAAGAATGTGAAAGGCATGATAGGCATTAAACTGTCGATCAAGTGAATCATCTCCACATTTTACTGTAATCAACATTTAATACATATTACCATTTCAACCGCTTTTATGCTCACATCTTGTGTGGTGATGAAATGCGACCCTCACCTCACTCTGCAGTTTATCATATTTTTTTATTTTATAAAATAAATATTGAAGCCATAATTTATTAACAATTAGACAGAATAATGATTATGTTGTGCAATTTAACATTATGCAGAATCATTTTCATCCCATTAGATAATACAGGTAGACTGCAACAACCGTCTCTTCTAAAGTCCATCCATCCATTTTCTGAGCCGCGTCTCCTCACGAGGGTCACTGGCGTGCTGGAGCCTATCCCAGCTATCATCGGGCAGGAGGCGGGGTACACCCTGAACTTGTTACCAGCCAATCGCAGGGCACATAGAAAACAAACAACCATTCACACTCACATTCACACCTACGGGCAATTTAGAGTTGCCATTTGATGCATGTTTTTGGAATGTGGGAGGAAACCAGAGTGCCCAGAGAAAACTCACGCACGCACGGAGAGAACATGCAAACTCCACACCTCAGAACTGTGAGACTGACGCTCTAACCAGTCGTCCACCGTGCCGCACAAAGGAAATCCATGTAAGAAAATGCAATAAATTGCACACACACACACTTGGGTTTACGCTTTCTTTTGTCAAATTAATCCCGCTCATTTGGTCTCATATCAAATAATATGTATCCCTGAATTGCTGAAAGTGTAAATAACAGTCAGGTCACAGAGAGAACAAGTCGCAAGCTGGCATTGCTGATGCATTCCGGTGAATCGAAGTGGGCAAAAGACTCCTCATTAGTATAGTGGAGTGCTATCTCCGCCTGTCATGTGGAAGAATGGGGTTTGATTACACGAAGGGGAGTTGACTTCATGTGACCGTTAGCTTCTTTTAGCTTTTCGTGGGGGTCTTCTTTTTGGGAAAACAAAAAAGCCCATCAGCCTCATTTCCAAAGAGGGACCTTACGCGTGTTCGGAGCACATAACAACCACTGCACGACTGAAACTGTTACGCTCATGCTATCTGTCAGCAGAACCAGCCAACTGCCTCGCGAGCTGGAATTACCCATGCGTTGAGGTGCATTGACGTGTGCTTGACAATTGGTGAAGGTAATGTGAAAGACTCCTCGTTAGTATTGTGGACAGTATATCCACCTGTCACGTGGAAGACCGGTGTTTGATTCCCCGACGCGGAGTTGAGTTCATGTGGTGTAAAAGTGTGTTCGGCGAACATAATAACCAATATTGTTTAGACACTTAAAAGCATCCCACCGCACCCCTCATCAGTAACACCGCCTTGCACATTTCCCACATCCTGAACAATAGGCTTTATTGCTTGTGCTGGGACCACAAATAATAACGGAGGTTATATTAAGATATCATCTCACAGGTTCTTGCAGGGGTTTAAGCACTAAAAAAAAGAATCCCACCGCACCACTCAGTAGCACCGCCCTGCTCATTTCTCACATCCTGTCCAGCCCTTTTCTGTCCTCTCTTGTCCTATTGCTTAGTTGTTGTATGTCCTCACCAGGTGCCCCCCTGTCCACAAATAACAACACAATTTGACTTTTGTAACGTTACTTGTGGTCAAACATCTAGACTGTCTCACGATTTTCTTTGACTGGCGATGAGTCTTTCACATCCCTGTGGAGATATTTTGGCCCACTCTTCCTTGCAGAATTGTTTGAATTCATCAAAAATGGAGGCTTTTCAACCATGAACGCCCTTTTCTAAGGTTATGCCACTGCATTTCAATCTGATTCAAATCTGGACTTTGACGAGGCCACTCAAAAACCTTCATTTTGTCGTTTTAAGCTATTCAGAAGTTAATTGCGTGGTGTTTTGGATCGTTATCCTGCTGCAGCCGTTTTTGCTCAGTCTATTCCTGATTGTTGTGGCACGTCTCCCTTACAGTTCTGAGGACTGGGGTTCAATCCCCGTCCCTGCCTGTGTGGAGTTTGAATGTTCTCTCTGTGTCTGCGTGGGTTTTCTCTGGGCACTCCGGTTTCCTCCTCCCACATCCCAAAAACATGCATTAATTGGAGACTCTAAATTGCACATAGGTGAATGTGAGTGTGAATGGTTGTTTTGTTTGCCGTGCGATTGGCTGGCAACCAGTTCAGGGTGTACCCCGCCTCCTGCCCGATGATAGCTGGGATCGGCTCCATCTAATTGTTGTGTCATGAACACCGACCTCAACTGAGGCAAGGGAGGCCTGCAGTTCTTTAAAAATTGTCCTGCGTTCCTTTGAAAGTACTCAATGAAAAAAATTACTCGAGTAACTTTAAGTAAAAAAAAAATCAAAAAATCAGAGCATGAACATAAAATAAAATAAAAAAATAATAATACATGGGAGTCGACACACACCTGGCACCATTTCAGTTTTTAACAGCCCAAAAACCAAAAACACATGCTTTGGGCCCTCCAGAAACAACATTTGCATTATTCACTGAAATGACTTCATGAAGAAGCTGTTTGCGGACCAGACTTAGTTATTGTGTGTGTGTGTGTGTGTGTGTGTGACACCATAGGGCTAGGGCTAATGTTGCCATATCCACTACCAAAACAACAATAAAAAGATCTGCAACTTACCGCCAGTTGATTTCTCAAGTTAGAAGTGGGCTGAAATTTCCAAGTTTTGGCAGTCACAATTTAAGACCTGCATGACAAAGCTGGTGTTTTTTTGGAGTCTGTAAAGTAAACACACTTGCGCGGCTGTTTCCCCCCACCCCCCAAAATTGTTTTATTTTCATTGGATCGCTTAGGCAACTGCGCGGTCATGTGACTGCCTTGAGTCATCTGATTGGTGAATTGGAGTCAAATGACACAAGTGATCACAATGGATAGGCGCAACAGCACCCTATGAGGAAGTTGAAGATGGAGTCTAAAAATAGACACACACACGCAGGAATGGATAAATAAAAGTAGCGAACGGCATGTCGATCATTGTCACGGAGTAAAAGTATCGATCCTTCTTCACATAAATACGCAAGTAAAAAGTGTTGGGCATTTAAAGTACTCTGACAAGTACAGTTTATCTAAAATGTTACTTGAGTAAATGTAACGGAGTAAATGTAGCACATTACTACCCACCTCTGTGTAAAACAAAACACTTTCTGTACAGTTCATGAATGGATACCACTTACAGCACTGGTGTCAAACTCAAGGCCCGGGGGCCAGATCCGACCGGCCACATCATTTTATGTGGCCCGCGAAAGCAAATCATGTGCCTCAACTTCCATGATTCTTGCTAAAATCTGTTCCAATTATTTTTATAATATTCATACGTAATAAATAGGAATGAAGTAAGCATGTTTTGCCTCCAAACCCCTTTTACAGTTCCTTGAACAATAGTTGAACAAACAATTATCCTTGACTTCTGATTTCAAAACTAGTTATCCATCAATTTGTTGTCTATGTGTAATAATATGATGAGGCGATTAAACATTGCTTTGGTTTTACAATCATAATGGCCTTCTGAGGAAAACCGTATCTACAATGTGGTCCACGACAAAAATGAGTTTGACACCACTGCCTTACAGAAACAACACAATATATACATATTCCATGACTCCAAGATAATTAGCACGGCCAGTTTGTGAAGTGTAATAATAGATCCACGATGAATATTTTATAAAACATACGTTGCATCCCCCCACCTTCTCCTACCTGCTAACTTCAGACAACAGAGGTTGACTAATGTTATTTTTTTATAGTCCTCACTGGTAATATCCTCGCTACTCGGTACACACACGGGCTTGATTGTCCTTGCCAGGAGCTCAACAGCAATTAGTGAGCCATTACTTCCCTAAGTACGGTACTCCTTTCATGGAACAATATGTGGGCACCCCATGGGTTGTTTCTGGTCAAAATCTTGCAGTATTTTGGTACGCAGTATGGCATTATCACTCTCCGTACCCTCTTGGATGTTGAACAAACTTCTTGTCTGCCAGGCAGGAGTCAACACAAATCATGTCCCTTCCGGTGGACAGCCTCACGACAAACCTGTCTTACTCCCGAATGTGACAGATGATATTGAAGTAGACTGCTGATACAAGCTTGATGACCAAAGAGAACTTTATTGGCAAACAAGCAATATCTAGCTACAAATGTGGCAAGTAGCAGAGTTCAATTCGACATTGGTGGCTCCGAAATCTGAAGGGACACCTTGGCTTCTTCTAACGCCTTCATGTGGTCAGCTCGTTCCTGACTCCCAATATGGCCAACTGCTTTGTCATTGTCTTTGAAGCTCCTTACGTTATTATCGCCTTTTGAAAAGTATCCAGTATAATTTTTATTTGAATATAATTTTATTTATTCAGACAACTGAGAACAGATTTTAATTTCCAAGGCTGACTTCGTAGCAGACAACAGTAAAACAAAGCAAAATAAAAGCAAATACAAATACATAGAGGAGAAACTGTACAGTGTGATATCGTTACATTATACATTACAAAATATACATTTTTATTTTTATTTTATTCTGGATCACATATTTTCCATTTTACCCCAAAGAGTCAAAGGTTCCTCACAGTCTATTTCAATCAATCATTAGCTTGTTTGATATGCACATTACAAAAACATTGGACAAAACAGATTTATTTGAGAGTGAATTTTCAACATTTGTTCACAGGAAGCCCTTAGGAAGGTACACAGAATGTAGATTTTAAATCAGAGCCATAATCAGTTTCAAGATTAAACATCATGCCTATTGTTGGATTGTTTTATTTCTTACTCATGAAGCTGTGTTCCATTATCTAACAATTAAGTTCCGTTTCCAAAACACGAGGGTGATACATGATTAAGTTTTGTTATCCACGAGAATATGTAGGAGTTTAGATTACTGAGGAATGATGATTTTAATATGACATTTTTGATAACACCCAAGGCCAGAGATACCTTCTGCCAAACAGTCATATCGAAACCTTCTGCTGACCAGTCATAACGAAACCTTCTGCTGAACAGTCATAACGAAACCTTCTGACGTGTATAAAAGGAGTTAGCTCAAATAAACGAGGTGTGTCATTCAGTGGACTTGCACTCTGATGTACAGTTGATTGAATGAATCCTGAGACTCAGCCCTCTGGTGTCTTATTTTTTCCACTCTTTTTGGACAAAGAAAACGAATGCGCAGGGACGATTGAAGGTTCCATGATCTATTGAACATCCATCCATCCATCCATTTTCTGAGCTGCTTCTCCTCACTAGGGTCTCCGGCGTGCTGGAGCCTATCCCAGCTATCTTCGAACATGAGGCGGGGTACACCCTGAACTAGTTGCCAGCCAATCGCAGGGCACATACAAACAAACAACCATTCACACTCACATTCACAACTACGGGCAATTTAGAGTCTTCAATCAACCTACTATGCATGTTTTTGGGATGTGGGAGGAAACCAGAGTGCCCGGAGAAAACCCACGCTTGCACGGGGAGAACATGGAAACTCCACACAGGCGGGGCCGGAGATTGAACCCCGGTCCTCAGAAGGCAGGCTTACTGTATATGCAGGCAGTGATTAGTGCTGATTGAGAACAGTTGCGCGGATGAGGAGGTGATGATTGCTGGAGAGTTAGAGAGGGAAAAGGGAGGCACAAAGTGCCACCCAAGTTCCAAAAAGGAACTGCAGGGCACAGATCATGACAGTCCGCCCCTAAAGGGATGCGTGACACCGTGAAAGCAGGAGATTTGTTGATTATGTGGGGCAGAGGGGGTAAGGCCGGAGGGCTAAGGGTACTGGTGGAGACAGGCTTGAGCAGACACATGAAATGTCGGGTGGATTTTGAGAGTTTAGTGATCGGAAAAGGACCAATGAAGCGTGGCGTGAGCTTACGTGATTCAGTCTGGAGAGAAAGGTTACGGGAGGAAAGCCAAAACATCTGAGCCACCTTGTATACAGGCGTAGGGGAGCGATGAAGATCCGCCAACCCCTTGTTTCTTTCGTCTGACCGAGCCAGGGAAGCCCTGACGTCCTTCCAAATTTAGTTGGAGTTGTGGGCCCACTGAAGTTCTTCAGAGCGTGTGAAATTGGGCACGAAAAGGAGGTCCAGTCTTTTTGAGCCCTTTTGACCACTTGTTCTATCTCCCACGTGGAACCCCCAACAAAGCAGGAGAGAGGAAGAAACTTGAGGTCGTCTGCACAAATATTGTAGTTACATATTTAACAGCTGAATGAGGTGCAAACACTCAAATGATCCTCACATGAGAATACATTTTCCATTTGTAGCTGTGTTGGGTTATTCACATCTGGTTTTAGAGCATTGGTCCCATTACTCATCAAAATGACAGAAAATACTTTGAGAGATAGGTTCCACCAACGCAAGCCGTGATCGTACAGTGGTTAGTACTATGCGTTGTGGTCGCAGCAACCCCGGTTCTAATCTGGGTCACAGCAGGAATGAATCCCTGCAATTACTTTTTTTAGTGCTGCTGTTTGAATTTAGTGGGACAGTGAAAATCCTCCACAGGGGCTTGCAGAGGGACCAATACTTTCGTGGGGCTAGTGGCGCAATGGCTAACGCGTCTGACTTCGGATCAGAAGATTCTAGGTTTAACTCCCGGCTAGCTCGTGCACAGTTTTGCATGTGGTATTAAACCCAATTCAGAATGCTGTATTTGTTACGTTCACCGAAAATGTCTGCGTTACGCGAACTCATGCAACACTGTGAACGCGGTCATGTCTTTCCATGACAGGATACAACATAATGGAAACCCGTCATGTTAGTAACTAAAAAAAACATGCTACATCATCTTATTCGTTGTCTTATAATTAACATATCATAATACATAACACATAATAATATGTTGTGATAGTCATGTGAAAATTTGTGCAAGAAGGACAGCAGAGTACGAGGAAGAGGAGGATTTTTATATATATTGTTTTAGATTATTGATTCCGCCATGATTTATGGTCCAAAACAATGAAATACACTTTTGTTTTGGTTTTTCCATCAGGTCACGTGAAACTTACTGCCGGCTGGAAGCTCCCCTTAGCATGTGGTAGCCCAGACCGCCTTGGGTCATAACTGCAGCAGCAGTTTCCATAGTGTAGTGATTATCACGTTCGCCTTCCACCCAAAAAGGTCCTAGGTTCAAAACCGGGTGGAAACAGCTTATCTTTCGAGCTGATGTCTGTAGTTTGACGCCCCGTTATACGTCTCAACAGACGCAAAAGTGTGATTTTTCTGGTACGACTTCTCAGATGTTCCAAATGTCAGCGATATGGACACAAGGGAGACAGAGTTGTCCAAAATGTGGAGGACAACACAGTGTGACATTTGGGTGTGAATGCAAAGTAAGAAAGATGTAATCAGTCCGGTGAAAGTGGTCAATAAAATCAGTGAAGAAGGTCCAAAATAAAAAACAGAGTGAGAATATTGCCATGCCAACAGAAAATGTGGTTCTCTGTATGGCGTACGTCATAAATTGTGTGGAAATTGCAGTAAAACAGAAAACAGAAAGGGTTGAAATTTGCGTTAAGGCAGCAGAGAAGGATTTGGGAGTGAAAGAAAACCTGTCATGCATGAGGCCTGCAAGGATGTGGCACAAAAATGGAGGTGGAATAGGAGCATCTGGGCAGAGGACCCATATGAAAGTATTAGAAGAGATAGAGTAGTGGAGGTGGACGAGCGATTTTTCTCAAACAAGATATACAATATAGAATTACAAAATTACAAAAGAAGGATTAAAAATGATAAATTATAATAATCCGTGGATGAAGCTTCCATTTAAATTATTGGATGAACTGGTTATGTATATGACAGGTAGGATGGTATGGTGTGGGGATTTTAATGCGCATAGTACATTATGGGATGGCAATAATGATAAGAATGGAGTGGTCGTGGAGGAAATAATAGAGATTCAAAATTTGGTGTGTTTGAATGTTGGGAGAGGAACAAAAATGAACATGAGGACAGAATCAGGAACAGCAATAGACCTGACAAACGTGTCAGATGAGTTGGCTGGTTTGTGTGAGTGGGATGGAATTAAGAGAACAACTGTAGGAATTGACCATTATCCAGGTTTTAAAACTGACATGACTCCTGCGTCACTTCCGGTTTAGCATGATTTTATGTTTCAGCGTTATAAATCAAGCTATATGGTCTCGTAAAGGGTCACTTTTTCTACGTATAAAATTTAGGAGAAAGCGACGACAAACCTTTTATCTGTTTTGGAATCTGAAGGTTGCTGCAGGAATTAGATGACTTCTCGATAGCCAAAGGTCTTTTGTCGAACCAAAACACACACAAATGATACAGGTAGTGAATTTTTATCGAAAATTTCATGAGCTCTACCAGGGGGAATCTACTAGGAAACAAGGCAGGAAAAAGCAAATGAAGGACAAACATTGGTTGGAAGAGGCTGAGCTTGTGATGTGAGGGTGGAATGAGCGTGTATTGACAATGCATATATCTGGGGGTTCCTGTTCTTCTTAATCTAAACACAAATATGCACTAATCTGTACTCTCAGTAGACCACAAACTGGATTTACTTTGCATGGAACAGAATTTAGGCAGGCTGGTGGATTTCCTGGATGTTTGGGCGGTCTGGTCTGCACGGGGAAACAGGTGGATTTGGTGGATAAGGAAGGGAAAAAAGGAGAGCAGGAAAAAAACATGTTCCCAGGCAGGGAGGCCAGAGCCCGCATGTCGCTATTCGCAAGACGTTCGGAGTGGACGTGCGCTCCCCGCTTCCTTCCCGACGGAGTTTGCCCGGGCACCCGAAAGGGTAGCACAGAGCGCTGGCAGGATGCCCTGCGGCGGGGAAGGGTCCGATGTGTCCTCGCCACATCATGGTGCGAGGTGGGTCTTCCTGTACTAAGCCAGTCTTCTGCAAGTTGGTCGAACAAGAGCCAGCAAACAAAGGAGGCTCCGGTTTTCATGGTCAGCCGCCAAAGGGGTGGCTTCCACCCCCCTGCCCTCCCTGACAGAAGGAACAAATGTCACTGTTGCTTCATGAGGAGCCAACAAACAGCGGGTTCCTCACCTTCTTGGTGATCAAGCCAGTTTCCCAAAAAAAAAGTATTTGTTGATGAGACACTTCAGACTGGCTGGGGGTGAAAGTTAATTAACTTAGCGTCCGAATGAGAAACCAGTAGTCCGTATCGCAGCTTTGATGAGCTACTTGGGACTGGCTGGTCATTCATTTAGCGTCCGTGTGCGAAGTTAAATCTAGCATCCCCGTGGCCGTCTGTTCTCCACGGGGGAGCGGAGACAGTGATGTAGCTCAGTCCGGGCTTTGGGGGTCAGTGCATTCGGGCGAGAGCATGTCCATTACATTGGTGTCATTACTTTACATTTTGGCAACACACAACAACTACATGTATAGAGCTCTCGACCAGGGGTGCCCAATACGTCGATCGCGATCTACCAGTCGATCGCAAAGGTAGTGTGGGTAGATCGCGTCATGCAGATGTACACAGACAGGCATGCGCAGGCGCACACAACGGCGCCTTTCTTGCAAGCTAGTGACTTATTGTTTTATTTAGAAACTAAACTTAAGGGTTAAAAATGTGTGAGGGTGCTGGACCAAGTAAAAAGACGAAAACGTACCACTTCCATATGGAATGGGAGGAGGACTATTTTTTTACGATGTCATTTTCAAAGTGCGTCTGCCTGTCCAACATCGCTATTCATAAAAAAGGAAACGTGGAGTGGCATTTTCGGACTGTGCATAAAAACGATGACATTGACTTTCCACCGAAAAGCGAGCTGAGAAGGAGAAAGGGAAAGGAATTAAGATCCCAATTGTCCGGGCAGCAATCATTTTTCATGCAGCGAACTTCGAAAGCAAAGGCAGCCACCGAAGCTTCATTCCGGGTGAGCCACTTAATCGTTAAGAACAAGAAATCCTTCCAAGATGGAGAGATGGTGAAAGAGGCATTCGTCGAAGCAGCGGACGCGTTGTTCCAAGACTTTAAAAACCAAGCGGAAATACTGTCCTCGATCAGAGCTCTCCAACTATCAAGAATGACAGTCACACAGCGCTGTGAAACCATAGCTGAGGATCTGACCCAGCAACTGGAAGGATATTGCAACCTGCGAGTGCTTCTCACTGCAGCTGGACGAGTCTCCGGACGTGAGTGACACAGCGCAGTTGTGCATTTTTATTCGGATGGTGTTTTCTGATATGACCGCAAAAGAGGAGTTGTTAACGATCCTAACCATGAAAGAACACACTCGAGGAGAGGACATATTTCAGTCTTTTGAAAACCTTATGGAGAAAACTCAGCTCCCAGTGTTCAAATTGGTGTCCATCACCACGGAAGGAGCACCTGCGATGGTTGGCCATTTGAATGGATTTATTGCCAAGTGCGGGGAGGACGACGCTTTTCCAGACTGCCTTAATTACCGCTGCATAATACACCAACAAGCACAATGCGCGAAAATGCTCAACATGAAGGAAATAATGGATTAAGCAACGAAGATCGCCTGTTCTATTCGCGCCAGATCTCTTTTCCGTGCACATCTGGATAACGCTGACAGTGACTACTCTGAGTTACTGTTGCAGACTGATGTCAGATGACTCAGTCGAGGGAAATTCCTGCAAAGATTTCGAGACCTCTGTCGGGAGATTAAGGTTTTTTTCAGTGAAGCTAAACATGCAGAATATAGCCAATTAAATAATGACCAGTGGCTGCTGGACTTGGCATTTTTAAATGATCTGACCAACATGCTGAATGAACTGAACCTCAAGTTGCAAGGAAAAGATAAAACTGTTATCAATATGATAAGCTCAATTCATGCTTTCAAACAAAAAATGCGACATTTCTTCTCAAAGCACCAGCGCCACGATTTGGCAAACTTCAAAAACCTTGTGTCGGAGTTGGAGACGCAAGGGAAATCATGTGTGCAGCTTGACAGCGTACGCAACACAGAACAGATTGATAATTGTCTGTCAGAGTTTGACAAACGATTTCAAGACTTTGCATTACTCGAGCCAATCGCTACGTTCATGTGCTACTCTTTTCAGGAAGATGCTGAGGTTGTTTCACTCGCATCAAAAATGGCAACACTCTTTGACCTCAATTCTACTGGAGTAGAGGAGGAGATTTTGACATTCCAAGCCGATATTGAACTGAAGTCCAAAACTCGTGGACAGTTCTGGTGCGAACTCACAGAGGAGAAGTACGTCAACATGAGGAAATGTGCAACCTGTTTGACTGCATTATTCAGCTCAACTTATTTATGCGAGTCAGCCTTTTCTCACATGAAGATCATCAAGTCCAAGTACCGTTCCACCATGACCGATAATCATTTGGAAGTGTGCTTGAGGCTAGCTGTCAGCAGCGACTGTCCGGATTATGCGTCTCTGGCTGATTCCATTCAGTGCAAGTCATCAGAGTAAGGTAAGGACAAATAAATTGTTGTGTTCAGCAATATGGGTTCCCACAGTTATGCAAGTTACACTACCATATGTGGTTCATATGAAGAATTCTCAATATATTTAAACATAAATGTATGTTTTGCAATGTTATCGTCGGTAGATCATTTTGACTTGGTCATTTTGTTGGTAGCTCGCATGTTAAAAAAGTGTGGGCACCCCTGGTCTAGCTAATCTAGCTATCCACCACAACCCGAAAAAAAAGCATCATCCCGAAAGTGTTGTATGACGCACGGAGCGAGCCGTGTGAATTGGCCTGCTACTAGCGGCTAGTATCTGTTAGCCACTATCGTGGACTCGCGGATAGGTGGACCAGCTTTAGGTCCGTCCAGTATTACACAGCCTCACTCCGTACACCGTGCGTAGATCCACACAACAGAGACACTTAATGGCAAGTTGACTGTTTTTTCTGTTCGCAAGCCCGCAAGCTCACAAGCTAGTGAGCTAACAAGCTCGCTCGATCATGGCTGGTTCATCCAATAGGTCAGCGCCTCGCTGACATATTGACCTTTACTCTTTGAATTAAACTACTGAAATTAAGTTTTCCACGATACATTCATCAGCATTAACAACCGCTGCAAACGTTTTGCCCCTTTTGTCCTAATTTTTTTGCAGAACCACTGACACTGTTTCATTATTTACTTTTCTTTTTTTTAGGGCTAACAATGCCTTTGACTTTGATTTAATATACATGGTAAATGCAAACAGAGTAGTTAATTTTCAGTTAATGTTTTTGGTTAAATTAAAAGATAGCATCGTTAAAATTGTAAGGGGTAGCGTTTTATCACGATTTGTTTTCTACTTTGTAAAGTTAATTGAGTTTTTACGTTGACTTCTTAGTTTAAGCACATGAGCTTTTATTTTGGAGGATACACACTGGAACTCATCACGTAGCGCTAACGGTAACTTCCAAAAACAAAAGTAACGAGACGACAAATCCGGAAAAGAGAGACAATTGAAACCAAATGGCCTGTGCTGCATATTTCTTCCTTGGGCGAACCTCCGATGAAGCGAAGAGAAAGATAGCCAGACGTTTGATATTTGCCTGACATTCGCCAGGGACTCTTTACAAGTTGCACGACAATTTTCACTGCAAATCAATCCAAACACTTTTTCTCATTCTGATTGGTGTTGTAGTTGGCAATGGGTTGCGGGTCATCATTGCCCCGTGACCGTCTCGCCCCACCCCTGCCAGTCTCCCCAATTTTAATGCATGGCACCCCAGCACACATGATCACAGTACAGCAATAATGGTTATGTTGAGGAATATGTTTGACGATTATTGCCTTTTAGTGATTTTTAATTGCATCCAGTTTTTCTATGATGCAAGATATCAGCAAACCTTGACCTGTAGCAAGTAGTGTACTCTCATTGCCAACTCCTGCAGCAAACACAATGAAAACAAACATCTTTTATTTGATATATGCTGATTTGTTCCTGGCGGCACGGTTGCCGACTGGTTAGAGCGTTAGCCTCACAGTTCTGAGGACCCGGGTTCAATCCCCGGTCCCGCCTGTGTGGAGTTTGCATGTTCTCCCCGTGCCTGCGTGGGTTTTCTCCGGGCACTCCGGTTTCCTCCCACATCCCAAAAACAGGCATTAATTGGAGACTCTAAATTGCCCGTAGGTGCAAATTAGAGTGCGAATGGTTGTTTGTTTGTTTGTATGTGCCCTGCGATTGGCTGGCAACCAGTTCAGGGTGTACCCCGCCTCCTGCCTGATGACAGCTGGGATAGGCTCCAGCACGCCCGCGACCCTAGTGAGGAGAAGCGGCTCAGAAAATGGATGGATGGATGATTTGTTCCACATTTGTCTCCCTGTGTAACTTGTAGACGGTCCCTAACACAGACTGAAAGCGACATGTCGACTCAAGCCCCATTATTGCCGTTATTACATCTACATTTGGAGTGACCAGAAATCCAGCCGCAAGTTTTTTTTTACAGACAGTTTCCGAAATTGTCCTCCACATACTGCACATGGGAAATAGTCAAAAATGTTGTAATGAGGCTGAGTACGAGCGTGTGAGAACTGAATGTTAGGCGAATAACAAACACCCGGGCAACTTTCTCTCGGTATATTTGTTAAGATGTGAATGAGCTAGTTTGACTTTTACTCGTTGGGAAAATAAGCGTTCGAATATAACCTATTTTGAGGTTTGCTGTTTTGTCAAACTCTTTTCAGTTCGAGCTGTGCAGTATGTGTAACCAAGGAGAAGCTGCGCTCTTTGTGACGTACGCAGTCACGTGATGATGAAAGAGCATCAGTGTATCGAAAACCTCAGGGGGCTTTCCAAAAGTAATCAGTTCCAAGACCAGCAAGAAGCTCGTATCGTGACTTCAGCCATGGAGGGTCCATCTTTCATCAGGTATGTAAACGTTGACGAGACGTTAAGGGACTTGCTCATAATCTTCTTCTTTTCCTTTCGGCTTGTCCCGTTAGGGGTCGCCACAGCGCGTCATCCTTTTCCATGGAAGCCAATCTCCTGCATCCTCCTCTCGAACACCAACTGCTATCATGTCTTCCCTCACGACATCCATCAACCTTCTCTTTGGTCTTCCTCGAGCTCTCTTGCCTGGCAGCTCCATCTTCATCATCCTTCCACCAATATACTCACTATTTCTCCTCTGGACGTGTCCAAACCATCGAAGTCTGCTCTCTCAAACTTTGTCTCCAAAACATCGAACCTCGGCTGTCCCTCTGATGAGCTCATTTCTAATTTTATCCAACCTGGTCACTCCGAGAGCGAACCTCAACATCTTCATTTCCACCACCTCCAGCTCTGCTTCCTGTTGTCTCTTCAGTGCCACTGTCTCTAATCCGTACATCATGGCTGGCCTCACCACTGTTTTATAAACTTTGCCCTTCATCCTAGCAGAGACTCTTCTAGTCACATAACACACCTGACACCTTCCTCCACCCGTTTCAACCTGCTTGGACCCGTTTCTTCACTTCCTGACCACACTCCCCATTGCTCTGCACAGTTGACCCCAAGTATCTAAAGTCCTCCACCCTTGCTATCTCTTCTCCCTGGAGCCTCACTCTTCCCCCTCCACCCGTCTCATTCATACACATATATTCTGTCTTACTTCGGCTAATTGTCATTCCTCTTCTTTCCAGTTCATGCCTCCATCTTTCTTACTGTTCCTCCAGCTCCTCCCTGCTTTCACTGCAGATCACAATGTCATCTGCAAACATCATGGTCCACGGGGATTCCAGTCTAACCTCATCTGTCAGCCTATCCATCACCACTGCAAAAAGGAAGGGGCTCAGGGCTGATCCCTGATGCAGTCCCACCTCCACCTGAAATTCGTCTGTCACACCTACAGCATACCTCACCGCTGTTCTGCTGCCCTCGTACATGTCCGGTATTATTCTAACATACTTCTCTGCCACTCCAGACCTTCGCTTGCAGTACCACAGTTCCTCTCTGGGTACTCTGTCATAGGCTTTCTCTAGATCTACAGACACAATGTAGCTCCTTCTGACCTTCTCTGTACTTTTCCATCAACATCCTCAAGGCAAATAATGCATCTGTGGTACTCTTTCTAGACATGAAATCATACTGTTGCTCGCAAATACTCACTTCTGTCCTGAGTCTAGCCTCAACTACTCTTTCCCATAACTTCATTGTGTGGCTCATCAACTTTATTCCTCTATAGTTCCCACAGCTCTGCACATCACCCTTGTTCTTAAAAATGGGCACCAGTACACTTTTCCTCCATTCCTCAGGCATCTTCCCACGCACTAGAATTCTATTGAACAAGCTGGTCAAAAACTCCACAGCCACCTCTCCGAGATGCTTCCATACCTCCACAGGAATGTCATCAGGACCAACTGCCTTTCCATTTTTCATTCTCTTTAATGCCTTTCTAACTTCCCCCTTACTAATCATTGCCACTTCCTGGTCCACCACACTTGCCTCTTCTACTCTCCCTTCTCTCTCATGTTCCTCATTCATCAACTCCTCAAAGTATTCTTTCCATCTAGCTAGCACACTGCTGGCACCAGTCAACATATTTCCATCTCTATCCTTAATCACCCTAACCTGCTGCACTATCCTTCCCATCTCGATCCCTCTGTCTGGCCCGCCTGGATAGATCCTTTTCTCCTCCTTTAGTGTCCAACCTGGCATACATGTCATCATATGCCTCTTGTTTGGCCTTTGCCACCTGTACCTTTGCCCTGTGTCGCATCTCAATATATTCCTTTCACCTCTCCTCGGTCCTCTCAGTGTCCCACTTCTTCTTAGCTAACCTTTTTCCTTGTATGATTTCCTGTACTGTGAGGTTCCACCACCAAGTCTCCTTCTCTCCTTTCCTGCCAGAAGATACACCAAGTACTCTCCTGCCTTCCTCTCTGATCACCTTGGCTGCAGTGGTCCAGTCTTCTGGAAGCTCCTCCCGTCCACTGAGGGCCTGTCTCACCTCTTCCCGAAAAGCTGCACAACACTCGTCCTGTCTCAGCTTCTCTTCTCTGCCTTTGTCTTCCGAATCTTCCTCCCCACCACCAGAGTCATCTTACACACCACCATCCTATGCTGTCAAGCCACACTCTCCCCTACCACTACCTTACAGTTGGTAACCTCCTTCAGATTACATCGTCTGCACAAGATAAAATCCACCTCCGTGCTTCTACCTCCACTCTTGTAGGTCACCCTATGTTCGTGCCTCTTCTGGAAAAAAGTGTTAATTACAGCCATTTGCATCCTTGTTGCAAAGTCTACCACCATCTGTCCCTCCAAGTTCCTTTCCTGGATGCCGTACTTACCCATCACTTCTTCATCACCCCTGTTACCTTCACCAACATGTCCATTACAATCTGCACCTATTACGACTCTCTCTCTGTCTGGGATGCACAGAACTACTTCGTCTAGCTCCTTCCAGAATTTCTCTTTCACCTCTAGGTCACATCCTACCTGTGGGGCATAGCCACTTGTCACATTATACATAACACCCTCAATTTCAAGTTTCAGCCTCATCACACGATCTGATGCTCTTTTCACCTCCAAGACATTCTTAGCCAACTCTTCTTTTAAAATAACCCCGACTCCATTTCTCTTCCCACCTACACCATGGTAAAATAATTTAAACCCTGCCCCTAAACTGAATTTTCAATGGCGCCCTGCAGGTTGACGGCGCCAGTGGTGGACGTTGTCAACCCAGGCCACGACCGATCCGGGATGGAATTCTTTGGATGAACGCTCATTTGGCAAAGTTTTAAGCCAGATGCCCTTCCTGACGCAAACCCTCTGCATTTATCCGGGCTTGGGACCGGCCTACAGTTTGCACTGACTTGTGCCCACCATAAGGCTGCATTAAAAAAAAGCTTGCGTTGGCCAGGAATTGAACCCAGGTCAACTGCTTGGAAGGCAGCTATGCTCACCACTATACCACCAACGCCTGCGTCTATACCACCAACGCCTGCGTCTATACCACCAACACCTGCATCCTATATATGTGGCTGATATAACCACTGATTAATTTTCAATCATGGAGTGAGATTTTTTGAAACTGAAACAATGTCCAAGCATAAACCCAATAAAAATATATTACAAACAAATGAGCTTCACAAAACATGTGGAAGTATAGTCTCAATATTAGTAGATACAGTGTCAAAACTAATTTCAAAACAGACAAATTAAAATCGCAAAAAAATATTCAAGAGCCCAGCCCATCACAAAATACACCCACACAAAAACACACACACACACACACACACACATTAACAAGCACACAGTGATTAATACCGGTAGTGTCGCGATAGGGCCAGGGAAGGAGAAATTATTATTATTATTATTATTCAGGGTGCAATGATCCATTCTTAATATCGATGTATCGATTCATATTCCTAGGATTAGATGAGATTAGATTCAATTAGATTAGATTAGATTAAATTAGATTAGATTGGATTTTCGTACAGCAGACTTGAGATGGATGAATGTTTGTTTTTTAAGATAATTTTTTATTTATTTATTTTTTTACCACTTTTAATGATAAATTGTTCAGCGTGACTCGATTAAGTTTGGGAACATGAGAGTATCAAACTGTGTTGTTGTTTTTCTGGCGCGATTGAATGGGCCAGTCTAAAAAGCAAATCACATCTCCCCTGATCCACTGCGCATTGTGCAGGATGAGAAGTGTGCAGTGCAGAACGCAAAACTTCACGAGTGGTATCTGCAAAGGTTGAATCCAGGCCACTGAATGTCCATCAAAGTTAAATCAGTAACGTATGTGATAAAAAGTATGGACGCATTTTGGTTCTCCAGTCGTAAAAAACAATTGAGGAAAAAAACATGACGGGCATGCAATAAATGTTTTCCGACCGCCGCCGCTGTCGACAAGTCGTGAAACATAAGTAATGTGAAAAGCCACAATCACCCACAGGCAAGAAGCAAGCCGAGGCCAACCATCAATTTGTGAGACATTTCATCCAGGTTTTCTTCATGATAGCACAATCGAGAGCTAAAAGATTGGGAAATCCCATTTGAAATTCCTTCACGGACATACTGTACTTCAGCAAAAGGAACACCAACACTACTAAGACAAACCAAAGTTGTCAAAGAGAGCATCGAGCAGGCAGACTGGAAAGTGTCTCACCCTGGACAGATGGTAACTTGAACATCACAAGCTACTCAGAGCTCCTTAACTATGATGTCACACATCGTGACTCGTGAGTGAGTATTAATAAATACGATTAGAACATGCATAAATGAGATGTGTGTGTTCAATGACAATAAGATTTTCATCATTTTTCAAAACACATCAGAAGTAGCAGGTAAACCGAGTGTTCATCCAACCTGTCATTGGCATTTTATTCAAATAAAGTGTGAATGCATTTGCCATTATTATCATTTGCCAGAATGGTTGGTTATCGCTTGCTTTTTTTGTTTTTCCATAATTAACTTTACCTGATATCTTTACAAAAAACAAAACCAATTTCGGAAATTTCACCAGCACTGTCCAGTATCCAAGTATTTATTTCAGTCATACTGGTTACATTTAAAAAAAATTACTGAATCTATTTCCAAATACTGGTTTTGGATCGTATCGTTCTCGATAAAACATTGTCCTTGAATCAAATCAGCCACCACGAATTGTGATACGAATCGAGTCACTGCTGAAATGAATCGTTACACCCCTAGTGGTTAATACTATGCGTTGTGGCCCCAGCAACCCCGGTTGAAATCTGGGTCATGGCAGGTACAAAGTCCTCCAATGACTTTTTTTTTAAAACAATTTTTGAATTTATTTAAATTTTTATTATTATTTTTTTTAGTGCTGGTGCTGTTTCTGGTGGCATCGTAACAATCCTCCATTGGGGCTTGCAGAGGAGGTGGTGTCTGCATGGGGCTCGTGGCGCAATGGGAAACGCGTCTGACTTCAGATCAGAAGATTCTCGGTTCAAGTCCTGGCGAGCTCGGTCGTAGTTTAGCATGTGGTTGTCAACCCGAGACAAAATTGCTGTGTTGGACATGTTCACCTGAAACATCTGGGTTACGCTAACTCACGCAACACTGTCAACATGGTCAGGTCTTTCCATGACAATATCTATCATAATGGAAACCCCTAAAGTTAAGAACTCATTGAAGTCCTACATCATATTAGTTATTTTCAAAGTTCATAATTTGCAATATAGGAAATAAAAGGCCAACTTCACATCTAATCAAGACTACTCGTGGGGACATAGAATTTCCAGATTCTAAGTTTTGCCTTCTCAGTGATTCTCACTGTCGGTGATACCCTGATTGAGATAAATAAAAGCACAAATGGAATCATGAGTGCTTTTGGTGGTCTATCTCCAGAAAACAAGTGTTGCGGAGATCCACACCGCAACCTTCTTTTTATTTTTGTGTATCTGGTTTTTCTTCAAACGAACCTGATTCTTTCCCACTTGAGGTCGGGAGGAAGACCACCCCAAAGATCAGCTGATCTGCGTTCGTGAGTTCACACTGCAATCCTTACTATGATGTACGTCAATGCGTAATAATTGTGGGGAAATTACGAGCTTCCTACAAAATCCCAACTTTGCCTTCTCTCGCTCTGTCTCAACGCATCAAACGCTCACACGCTCATTTAGCTTAGTCAACCGACACACGATGTCCTCTTTTCCAATTTTCGTACGCTTTATTTTCTTTCTTTCGTTTACCCTTAGTGTTATGTTCTTGTTGTAGTTCATAGTTGTAGTTGTGTGTTTCATTAAATATAACATAAAATTCCACTCGTGGTCGTATTTTGTGTGCGTTCTGAATTTAAGTCTACGTCTATAACCTCGGACTCAAAATATCGTAGTGTGGAGCAACCTTCAGATTCTGAGACTGATTCAAAATGTTTGTCGGCATTTCGCCGAAAGTTAAACTTGAAAAATTTGATGGGGTGCCCTTTTCGAGACATTAGTTTGAAACTGACACCTGGTCCGGTTCGCTCGAACGCGACAAGCCCAAAAGTCAGGTATCCTCCTTCGCAACCCCACAAGGAGTCGCGAACAAAGAATTGGGTACGACTGCACATGGTATCCTTGAGATCATCAGCAGCTTGGCGAATAATGTGAAGCAAGACCCACGACAGCCCCTGCTTGGAGGCCACGTCCCCGAGCTCGGCCAGCTGATGGTCTGTTCTGACTCCGACGTCTCCAAATAGCGATGACAAGCGTCCCGTCCAACTGAATGGGCAAGCACATAACTGACCACTGCGATGACCAGGGAACACCCATTACTAAAATAAAAATTCGCGGACCAAAACCCAGTTCGACAATCCGACCTCGACAGTCTCCGACCGTGCCCTGTGACTCACTGAATGACTTCAGCTCCCGCCATCCATCCATCCATTTTCTGAGCCGCTTCTCCTCACAAGGGCGTGCTGGAGCCTATCCCAGCTATCTTCGGGCAGGAGGCGGGGTACACCCTTAACTGGTTGCCAGCCAATCGCAGGGCACACATAAACAAACAACCATTCGCACTCACATTCACACCTACGGGCAATTCAGAGTTGTCAATTAACCTACCATGCATGTTTTTGGGAAAAAAAGACAAGCAGCCATTTCGGCGTCTTCTAGGTAAACTCACCGCGAATGACTCATCAGGGAAATTTTACTTGATGACCACACTTGAACGTACGTTCCAACATGACGGACTCGTGGATACTGCAGCAGACATCACTGTCATGTCCGAGGACGTGTTTGACCTACTGCGTGACAAAGTACAGCAAGACAGCCGTACATTTAACCTGCAACTGTGAAATGACAATTCGCCCCCTTGCTTAGGTGAACACCCACTTAAGCTCGCAAGTGTGGTTGCACTGGACAATAGGGCCACATTCCATAATTCATCCTGTGGTCGTGTCACCAGTCAAGTCAGTACCTTTGCTCATTGGACAAGATTTGCTGAGTCGTTTCATGCCATTAATTGACTACACTTGACGCGAGATTTATGCGCAGGTGCGCCGGCCCCTGAAGCGGCCAGAACACAATAGAGAATCCTCCCAGTGCTACGCTCTGAGCCTCCTGGATGCGTTGCCGCTACCAAAATCGCAGCCAGATATTTTTTTTTTGACAATTGTGCAAAAAGATGCAGAGTCCTCTAGCACTTAAAGCAGTTCGAATGACTAATATTGCAATAGTCCGGTGCAATGACCGTTGTGCAAAGGGCGCCGAGACTTCAAGGAGTGTATGCGGTTTAAAGTGACGAGTAAGTGCGATAATCTGGGACAATGTTGGTTGTGCAAATGTTGCAGATACTCCTCAATCAGTGTGCAAATGGAGCAGATGCGACTCTGGTATGAGTGGCCAGAGGACAGCTTGATGAAAGGGATGTGCCCACAGGAAACGCTGAAGATTTCCACCAGTGGGCGCTCTTGCGACCATTCTTCCAAGCTTTCGAGACCACAAGACCCCTCGTTGAGATGGAAAACTGCGCCCTATGAGTCGCATATTACGGGCCCCGGCCCTCATCATTGGTCCATCCATTTGGCTGTCACTCGAACCTTGATTGTGTCTTTCTTGATTAGCTGGCCGTCGCTCTCGGTGGCCGCTAAGTCATTGTACTTCTTTCGTGATTCTCACACACGCATGGCTTCAACAGCACAGGACATGTGGGCATCGTCTCTTATCAGAGACCTCAGACTTCCTGTGCACTTGTTCTGTACAGCTTGCAAAGCGCACCTCGGTGCCATCTTTTTTCCCACCCTGCCCACGCTGTCGTTTCCAAGGTAACGCCAAGAACCCAACTCTTCTGGTGCATCTACAACGACCACTTGGGTTGTGCAATTCCTTCTGTGCTGGTTACCAGCCTTCCTCCGCTGCTCTACGTGGTTCGAGTTGTCGAAGTTGCCTGCTTTTCATTGAATCTTTCGGGGCTCGCCTTGGCGGCCACCCTCTCAATACTTCGACGCAGACGTCGCTTCCAGCTCATTCTTCAGAATCAGAGTCAGAATCATCTTTATTTGCCAAGTATGTCCAAAAACACACAAGGAATTTCAGACAGTCAATTGACAGAGAACACTTTAGAGACAGAAAGACATTGACAAAAAAAATAGTCACTGAGCAGTAAAGGGTTGCTAGTTATCTGGTAATGCCGGTACATTATTTTTGTTTTTTTTGCCAATTGTGAAAAAAGATGCAGAGTCCTCTAGCACTTAATGATGCTGCGTGTGGATGAGGTGGCCTCCCCCAGCCTAACCTGCTGTGTCCTGCCCGTCAGAAAGCTGTAAATCCACTGGGAGATGGCAAGTGAGACGCTGAGCTGGAGAAGCTTGGATGAAAGGAGTTCAGGGATGATGGTGTTGAACGCTGAGCTGAAGTCCACGAACAGGATCCTCGCGTAGGTCCCTGTACGCGTAGGTCCCTTCTTGCCTGTACGTCGGTATTAAGTGAATTAAGCAGTGATCAGACGAGCCCAGGGCTGCACGAGGTATATAGCATGGTATGAGTTTTTTACCGTAGTGAAAATGTTATTTATTTTATTATAAAATGTTATTTTCCCTGGTCGGAAAGTCGATGTGCTGCTTGTAATTTGGGAGTTCGTGGTTGAGTTTAGCTTTGTTAAAGTCTCCGAGAATAATGAGGGGTGAGTCTGGGTGTTTTTTTTTTTCAATTTTGTTGACTTGTTCGGCGAGCGTTAGCAGTGCGGCGTTCGTGTTAGCTTGAGGCGGTATGTAGACTCCAGCCAGTATGAATGATGCGAACTCACGTGGCGAGTAGAATGGTTTACAGTTTAAAAATAGTGACTCCAAATGCGGGCTGCAGTGTGTGCTGAGCTCCGTGACGTCCATACACCATTTTTCATTGATATAGAGGCATATCCCGCCGCCCTTTGTTTTCCCCGATGATTCCATGTGGCGGTCCGCTCGATGAATGTGGAAGCCGGGAAGCATGACGCCGCCATCGGGTACAGCGTCGCAAAGCCAGGTCTCCGTGAAGCACATGGCCGCGGAACGTCCGAAGTCTTTACTGGTCTTGAACAGAAGATGAAGCTCGTCCATTTTGTTGGGTAGGGAGCGTACATTCGCGAGGTGGATCGACGGGAACGCCAATCTGTGTCCTCTCTTGAGGAGTTTTACCTGAATGACGGCTCGTTTCCCTCTGTGGCGCCGCTTCCGTCTCCATGCGCCGAAAACCGCGGACGCCGCTCCGGTGAGTAACTCGGGGAAAAAACTGAGCGGATTTGCGAAAGTTGGTGACAGAAGGTCCGGAGTAGCCTCCTTGATGGTTAGCAGGTCTCCCCTTGTGTAAGTGAGTCGTGTAAGGTCTCCAAAGACGGACGAAAAACACAAAAACAAAAACAAGAGAGCGCGTTACCGAGGCGACCACACAGGTAGGCGCCATCTTGGATCAATCAGGGTATCACTGACAGTGAGAATCACTGAGAAGGCAAAACTTAGAATGTGGAAATTCTCTGTCCCCCCCCAGTCGTCCTTATTAGATGTGAAGTTGGCCTTTTATTTCCTATATTGCAAATTATGAACTTTGAAAATAACTAATATGATGGAGGACTTCAATGACTAATCTAATCTAATCTCATCTAATCCGAGGAATATGAATCGATACATCGATATTAAGAATGGATCATTGCACCCTGAATAATAATAATAATAATGATTTCTCCTTCCGGCGGCACGGTGGCCGACTGGTTAGAGCGTCATCCTCAAAGTTCTGAGGACCTGGGTTCAATCCCTGGCCCCACCTGTGTGGAGTTTGCATGTTCTCCCTGTGTCTGTGTGGGTTTTCTCCAGGCACTCCGGTTTCCTCCCACATCCCAAAAACATGCATTAATTGGAGACTATAAATTGCCTGTAGGCATGACTGGGAGTGCGAATGGTTGTTTGTTTCTATGTGCCCTGCAATTGGCTGGCAACCAGTTCAGGCTGTACCCCGCCTCCTGCCCGATGACAGCTGGGATAGGCTCCAGCACGCCCTCGACCCTGTCTCCTTCCCTGGCCCTATCACGACACGACCGGTATTAATCACTGTGTCCTTGTTTATGTGTGGGTGTATTTTGTGATGGGCTGGGCTCTTGAATATTTTTTTGCAATTTTAATTTGTCTGTTTTGAAATTTGTTTGGACACTGTATCTACTAATATTGAGACTATACTTCCACATGTTTTGTGAAGCTCATTTGTTTGTAATATCTTTTTATTGGGTTTATGTTTGGACATTGTTTCAGTTTCAAAAAATCTCACTCCATGGTTTAAAATGGTCAGTGGTTATATCAGCCGCATATATAGGATGCAGGTGTTGGTGGTAAAGATGCAGGCGTTGGTGGTATAGTGGTGAGCATAGCTGCCTTCCAAGCAGTTGACCTGGGTTCGATTCCCGGCCAATGCAAGTTTTTTAATGCAGCCCTATGGGGGGCACAAGTCATTGCAAACTGTTGGCCGGTCCCAACCCGGATAAATGCAGAGGGTTGCGTCAGGAAGGGCATCCGGCTCAGGGTGTACCCCGCCTCCTGCATGATGTTAGCTGGGATAGCCTCCAGCACGCCCGCGACCCTAGTGAGGAGAAGCGGCTCAGAAAATGGATGGAATGGATGGTTTCATTGATTAAAATTATTCAAACATGGCGGCCAAGTGCGACATCCTAGCAAGCCTCATGCAAAGACAAAGAGGACTGGACTGCTTCTGAGTGGTCCAAAGTTTTGTTCTCTGATGAAAGTCAATTTTGCATATACTCTGGAAATCAAGGTCCCAGAGTCTGGTCAGACCCCTTAAATTTTTCACTCTGTTATATTGCAGCCATTTGCTAAAATCATTTAAGTTCTTTTCCCCCCCCTCAATGTACATACAGCATCCCATCCAAAAATTAATTGTTGAAATTTGTGAAGCAGTATGAAAAACGAAAAACTGAAATTTGACATTGCCATACGTATTCAGGCCCTTTGTTGTGACACTCATATATTTAACTCAGGTGCTGTCCATTTCTTTTGATCATCCTTAAAATGGTTCGACACCTTCATTGGAGTCCAGCTGTGTTTAAGACCTTACAGCTCACAGTGTCATGATCGGCAATGCCGTAAGGGCAGATCCCAAAGAATAGACTCCAAGTTAGAGGTCCGAACAATTTTAATTGAATGGCCGAGCATGTGATGGCGAAACATGCGAAACTAAAAGGAACTTACAACAAGAGAGAATCAAAAACAGATAACGCAGGGAGACACGACAAACAGTCCGTGTGGTATAATCGGAGTGAGCCTAAATTTGGACAGTGGTCAGAACGGCGGCAAACACGGGACAAAAACGAGTGAATATTCTGACGCCCACACACTGTCACGGTGGCCCCTAAAAAGGCTGATGATTACAATGCATGACAGGTGCGTCACCGATGTCCACGCCCATCCAGACACTGCAACACAAAGAAAAACAACTTGAAACACAGGGCCATGACACACAGTGCATGTCAGAGCAAATGAGAATCATGAGGAAAAAAAATCTGCAAAGGTTTTAACAATTCAGTTTTTTCTGTCAATATGGGATGCTGTGAGTACATTAATGAGGGAAATATCAGCTGACTTCGGAGGAGAGGCGAGTATACCCTGAACTGGTCGCCAGCCAATCACAGGGCACATATAGACAAACAACCATTTGCGCTCACATTCACACCGAAGGACAATTTACAGTCTTCAATCAACCTACCATGCATGATTTTGGGAGGTGGGAGCAAACCGGAGTACCTGGAGAAAACCGGTAGGAAAGTAATTGCACAAAATGGAAAGTATTGCTACTTTCAAAAGCTTCTGAACACACTTAAATTGATTCACAATAAAGGATTTACTAGCCATTTGTTCCCGAAAACTTAATGTACAGAAATAGAATACATCCATCCATCCATCCATTATCTGACGCCGCTTATCCTCACAAGGGTCGCGGGAGCACTGGACCGCGGCGGCTGAGGACCCCACCCAATTCAATTGAGAGCCGGGATCAGGCCCAGGGCTCCACCCGAGAGCAGCCCGGCGGACGGGACACGTCACACACCGAGGGACCCAGGGTGGTCCGCCAGCACCACCAAGGCGCCCCGGCAACCGGCCACCCAGTGGGGGGACAAAAAGCAAAGGAATGAGGCAAATTTTATTTTAATCTTACATTTTTAGATCAACATATACTTGAGCGGTGTAAATAAGTTGCTGAGCTGGAACATTAAGGCCCACCCCACAAGGGGTGCCAAGTCCTGTGAGCCCGTCCAGCAGGGGACCCAACCATGGGGACGCCCCCCCCCCCCCACCCCCTAGGGAGGTCCTGAGCCCGCCCGAAGCGCTCCGACCAGTCCCAAACTAAGGGGGCCCATGGAACACCACCCCCTCCTCCCACGCCCAACCCCCACAAACCACAGAGACCATCGGGGCCCCAGCCACCAACAGGGCCCAACGCAAGAACCAGCAGCCACCCAAACACGGTCATAGCCCACCAAAGCGAGCCCTTGTTAAGCGCCCGTCGTGAGCAAGGACGGGCGAGGGCGCCCAGAGAGGGTAGAGGAAGGCGAGGCCCAATGGGGGAGAGAGTGGACACACCCCCACCCCTCTGTGGCCTGACAACTGAAGGGGGAGGGCCCTCAGGCCCCAGGAGTCAAGCCAAGAGAAATGTGAAAACCCACCACCCACCCTATTACTATGCTTACCAGGTCCCCGACTGGCAACCATTATCCCTGTACCGTGACTGTGTGTGCTAGGGTGTAGTGCATTAAAATTGGAGAAACTGGTGGGGGAGAGGCGAGATGGTTGCAGGCCAATACTGTCCTGCAACCATCGCCCCCACCCACCCAAACCAACCAGCACCCCAAGGATGTGGGAATGTATGTAGTGTCATGAACGGAACAGAGGACAGGACCCAAAAATGCACGACTCCAATACAAATGGACAGTTTAAAAAAAGAGAGGTTTTATATACGGGCAGAGGTCGGTACACAGGCAGGCAATCCAAAAAAGGCAACAGTATTCAAAAACATGAGGCATAAAGGCGAGGTCGATAATCCGAACAGTGTCTAGTCTTACTGTGAGTCTTTGATGTGGAAACAAGGAATGCTGGAACGCGACGACAAGGTACAACGAACTGGCGACGAGAAAGAATGAGACACGAGGTTAAATGCAAGGGTAATTAGGGTGAACGAGGCACAGGTGGGCTGGCACGGTGGACGACTGGTTAGAGCGTCAGCCTCACAGTTCTGATGGACCCGGGTTCAATCCCCGGCCCCGCCTGTGTGGAGTTTGCATGTTCTCCCCGTGCCTGTGTGGGTTTTCTCCGGGCACTCCGGTTTCCTCCCACATCCCAAAAACATGCATTAAGTGGAGACTCTAAATTGCCCGTAGGCATGACTGTGAGTGTGAATGGTTGTTTGTTTCTATGTGCCCTGCGATTGGCTGTCAACCAGTTCAGGGTGTAGCCTTCCTCCTGCCCGATGACAGCTGGGATAGGCTCCAGCACGCCCGCGACCCTAGTGAGGAGAAGCGGCTCAGAAAATGGATGGATGGATGGAGGCACAGGTGGTGAAGATGCTCTCAGGAGCAGGTGTGTATGAAACAGGGGGAAGACAAAAAACAGAACACACACCCATGACAGTACCCCCCCCCTTAACGGCCGGCCCCAGACAGGCCGCATCGACCTTGGGAGCCTCAGCTTCACGGTGACAGGGTTGATTATCTTTGTGATGGGGAAGGGCCCAACGAACCTGGGAGCGAGCTTCTTGGACTCCACCCGGAGTGGAATATGTTTGGTCGAGAGCCAAACTCGCTGACCCACTTTGTAGTTCGGGGCCGGTGTCCTCCGACGGTCAGCAGCGGTTTTGTAGGACCGTCCCTGGGGCAGCAGCATCTGGCGGGCTCGCTCCCAGGTCCTCCTGCAGCGTCTCACCAAGGTCAATGCCGCTGGAACTGTGGATGGACTCTTGGGGCTATGGCAGGAAACAGAGATGGTTGGTAACCGATTCACAATGTGAAAAGGCGATAGACCAGTGGATGCAGAGGGGAGGGAATTGTGAGAGAATTCAACCCAAAGCAGTTTCTGTGAAGCGAGACATCGGAGCCCAGTCTCCAGGTCCTGTTTCAGCCTCTCGGTTTGGCCTTTGGTTTCAGGGTGAAACCCAGATGACAGACTCACGGTAGCACCTATGAACTTGAATACCTGGTGTATCATTAACTCTGCAGCATCTTTAGCTGAGGGGAGTTTCGGGAGTGCAATGAAGTGAGCCATTTTAAAGAACCTGTCAACAACTGTGAGAATTGTGGTATTTCCTTTCGAGGCCGGTAATCCCGTAACAAAGTCTACGGAGATGTCTGACCAAGGACGTTGTGGTATTGGCAGAGGTCGCAACTCCCCAGAAGGATGTTTACGAGAGGACTTGTTAGCAGCACATACCTGGCAAGCGTTGACATCATTGGTAACATCCCTTCTAAAATTGGGCCATCAAAAGCGCTGTTCGACCACAGATTGAGTCTTGGCAATGCCTGGGTGACATACAGTCCAGTTAGTGTGAGCCCAGTGGATGACTCTTCCCCTTAAGGTCGGAAACACATAAAGCCTGTTTTCAGGGCAATTTTCTGGGCTAAGAGTGATCTCCAGAGCCTCCTTTACCGCAGTCTCAATGTCCCAAACAAAAGCAGAAACAAAACATGACTTGGGCAAAATGGTTTTAGGGTCGGACAAAGAATTCTCTGCGCAGAAAATGCGCAACAATGCATCTGGTTTACCATTTTTAGAACCAGGTCGGTAGGATAACATGAAATTGAATACAGTGAAAAACAGAGCCCATCAAGCCTGCCTCGCATTTAATCTCTTAGTGTCATGTGTGTGTGTGTGTGTGTGTGTGTGTGTGTGCGTGTGTGCCAGGTTTTGTCTTCCTCTCTCGTTTCTCACACACCTGCTCCTGTGAGCATCTTCACCACCTGTGCCTCGTTCACCCTAATTACCTATTGTATTTAACCTCGTGTCTCATTCCCTCTCGTTGCCAGTTCGTTGTACCTTGTCGTCACGTTCCAGCATTCCTTGTCACAGACTCACAGTAAGACTTTGACCCTGTTCCGATTATCGACCTTGCCTCTTTGCCTCATGTTCTTGGATACTGTTGCCCTTCTTGGATTGCCTGCCCATGTACCGACCTATGCCCGTCTCTTTTTGGAAACTGTCCATTTGTTTTGGAGTCTTGCATTTTTGGGTCCTAGCCTCTGTTCCGTTCATGACAGAACGAACTGGCCATAACATGGACCCAGCAGACTCAGACCCGGTGCGCAAAGCCCTTCAAGCGCAGGGTCAACGCCTCTCGAAGCAGGATGAGCAGCTTGCTGCCCTCCACCTTCATCTAGAGGGACTGTCAAGGCATCAGGACAATATGATGAGACAGGTGGCCTCACAGTTTGAACTTCTTATGAAAATTATCCAAGACAAGGAACCAGTTGGCACCACACCCAATACCGCCACGGTATTTCCATGTGAAACAGTCAACATGCAGCCACCTGCCACCTCCGCTGCTGTCTGCCCACAGCTCTCTCGACCGGAGAGGTTCTCGGGAAATTCTGGGAACATTAAGCCGTTCATCACGCAGTGCGAACTCCACTTTGAGCTCCAGGCAGCTGCCTTCCCCACCGAGCGGGCAAAGATCGCTTTCGTCATTTCCCACCTGACTGGTCGTGCGGAGGCGTGGGCTACTGCTGAATGGAGCCGCAATTCCGCCACGTGTCATTCATGGGCTTTTTTCGTAAAGACTATGGAGCAAATTTTTCAATTTTCCACTCCTGATCGTGAGGCAGCTCGCTCCCTTGTCACCTTACGACAAGGCATGCGCAGGGTGTCAGATTACGCGATTGAGTTTCGCATTCTAGCAGCTGAGAGTCATTGGAATAATCGGGCACTACTCGATGCCTTTTTTCAAGGACTATCCCCCGCCGTCAAGGATCATTTAGTGCCGCTAGACCTGCCGACCGACTTGGACACTCTCATCGCTCTCGCCGTAAAAATCGACAGGAGGCTTTTGGATCGCGAGCTGGATGGAGATCGGCGGAAGGCTGCGTAACCGCGCACTTTGAGGACAAGCCTCGGTGACCAGCCAAACCAAGGCAGATCCCCTGGTTCCGGTCTCAGCCCACTGGCTAACGTCCCCACGGAGGAACCCATGCAACTGGGCAGGTTCCGTCTCTCCCCTGAGGAACGTCAACGCCGGCTGAGGGAAGGGCGGTGCTTCTACTGCGGTCAGTTGGGTCATTCCGTGAGCAACTGTCACGTCAAAGTTGCCGGTGCCGGTAGCAAGGGCACGGGAGAGGTGAGTCTGAATTTGATGAAGGAAGACCCTACACGGGTTCTTCCTAAAGTGACACTATGCTCTCCTGATCAAGAAATTCATACACCTGTATTAATTGACTCTAGTTCTGACGCAAACTTACTCAACTCCATCCTCGTTAAACGTATGCACCTTAGAACCTTTGAAATAAAACGCCACCGCAACACCTATGCTGCAGACGGCAGTTTTATGGGCAAAATCACTCACCGCACTCAAACACTCACATTGACATTTCCCGATTCTCACTCGGAACGCATTAGTTTTCATGTTTTTGACGCCATGAATCAGGACCTTATCTTAGGGAACCCATGGTTGAGATTACATAACCCCCACATTGACTGGTCCTCTGGGCGGGTTATGTCATGGGGCAGCAATTGCGCCCGGAACTGTTTCAAGCCGCCATGTGATGTTCAGGGTCATGTTTCTAAGGACAATCCACAGACCCCATCTGGGGATCCTGATTTATCTCAAGTGCCCACCTGTTACCAGGATATTAAAGACGTTTTTTCCAAGTCCAAGGCCAAATCCCTTCCACCCCACAGACCTTATGACTGTGCTATTGACTTGCTGCCTGGAACCACACCCCCACGAGGCAGGTTGTTCTCTCTTTCAGGGCCGGAACACAAGGCCATGAAGGAGTACGTGGAGGAATCACTGGCAGCCGGCCTCATTCGCCCATCTTCATCCCCTGCGGGAGCAGGATTTTTCTTTGTGGACAAGAAAGACAAGACCCTGCGACCCTGTATCGATTACCGGGGTCTCAACGATATCACTGTAAAAAACAGGTACCCTCTTCCTCTCATCTCCACCGCCTTTGAGTTCCTGGAGGGAGCCAAGGTTTTCACCAAACTGGACTTAAGAAATGCATATCATCTAGTCAGAATAAGGGAGGGGGATGAATGGAAAACAGCATTTAACACACCAACAGGACATTATGAATATTTGGTAATGCCTTTTGGGCTTACTAACGCTCCAGCTGTTTTCCAGAACCTCGTCAATTATGTCCTGCGTGACATGCTGAATGTTTATGTTTTTGTTTATTTGGATGACATTTTGATTTTCTCCCCGGATGAGGAGACTCACATTATTCATGTCCGCTCTGTTTTGCAGCAGTTACTGCAGAACCAACTATATGTTAAGGCTGAGAAATGTGAGTTCCACAGGGCGTCAGTTTCTTTTCTGGGTTTTGTCCTGGCTCAAGGTGAAGTCAAAATGGACCCTTGCAAAGTCGATGCAGTAATTAATTGGCCTACTCCCACGTCACGCAAAGATGTACAAAGGTTCTTAGGGTTTGCAAACTTCTACAGAAAATTCATCAGGAATTTCAGTTCTATAGCCTCTCCTTTGCATGATCTTACCTCGCCACACAAACCTTTTGCATGGAACCCGCTTTGTCAGGCAGCGTTCCAAAAACTTAAGTTGAGCTTTACCTCCGCTCCCATCCTTACTTTGCCAGATCTCCAACAGCAGTTTGTGGTAGAAGTCGATGCGTCTGATGCCGGAATAGGAGCAGTGCTCTCCCAGAAATCTCTCAAGGATGATAAATTACATCCTTGTGCTTTTCTCTCCAAAAAACTGACCCCAGCTGAGAAAAATTATGACATTGGTGACTGTGAACTGCTGGCAGTCAAGGTGGCCTTGATGGAGTGGAGGCACTGGCTAGAGGGGGCACAGACTCCGTTTTTAGTATGGACAGATCACAAGAACCTTGAGTATATTAAGACTGCTAAAAGATTAAATGCGAGGCAGGCGAGATGGGCTCTGTTCTTTACTAGATTTAATTTCACGCTATCCTACCGACCCGGTTCTAAAAATGGTAAGCCAGATGCTTTGTCACGCATTTTCTCCGAAGAGAATTCTTTGTCCGACCCAAAGACTATTTTGCCCAAGTCATGTTTTATTTCCGCTTTTGTTTGGGACATTGAAACGGCGGTTAAAGGGGCTCTGAAAGACACTCTTAGCCCTGACGATTGCCCTGAAAACAGGCTTTATGTGGTTCCGACCTTAAGGGGAAGAGTCATCCACTGGGCTCACACGAACCGCACTGTATGTCACCCAGGCATTGCCAAGACTCAATCAGTGGTCGAACAGCGCTTTTGGTGGCCTAATATTAGGAGGGATGTTATTGATTATGTCAATGCTTGCCAGGTATGTGCTGCCAACAAGCCCTCTCATCAACGTCCTTCTGGGGAGTTGCGACCCCTGCCAATACCACAACGTCCTTGGTCAGACATTTCCGTAGACTTTGTGACAGGATTACCGGCCTCTAAAGGCAATACCACCATTCTTACAGTTGTTGACAGGTTCTCTAAGATGGCACACTTCATTGCACTTCCAAAACTCCCCTCAGCTAAAGACACTGCCGAGCTGATGATTAATCAGGTTTTTAAGTTCCATGGTTTCCCCAAGAATGTGGTGTCTGATAGGGGTCCCCAATTCATTTTGCAATTTTGGAAGGAGTTTTGCAATCTCATAGGTGCTACCGTCAGTCTGTCATCTGGGTTTCATCCTGAAACCAACGACCAAACCGAGAGGCTGAACCAGGACCTGGAGACGGGGCTCCGATGTCTCGCTTCACAGGATCCGCGATCCTGGTCTCAGAAATTGGTTTGGGTCGAATTCTCCCACAATTCCCTCCCCTCTGCATCCACTGGTCTATCGCCTTTTCACGTTGTGCATGGTTACCAACCATCTCTGTTTCCTGCCATAGCCCCTGAGTCCACAGTTCCAGCGGCATTAACCTTGGTGAGACGCTGCAGGAGGACCTGGGAGCGAGCCCGACAGATGCTGCTGCGCCAGGGACGGTCCTACAAAGCCGCTGCTGACCGTCGGAGGACACCGGCCCCAAACTACAAAGTGGGTCAGCGAGTTTGGCTCTCGACCAAACATATTCCACTCCGGGTGGAGTCCAAGAAGCTCGCTCCCAGGTTCGTTGGGCCCTTCCCCATCACAAAGATCATCAACCCTGTCACCGTGAAGCTGAGGCTCCCAAGGTCGATGCGGGTCCACCCTGCTTTTCATGTCAGCCTACTCAAACCAGCCCGGGAGTCCCCTCTGGTCCCGCCTTCCAGGCCCCCTCCTCCCCCCCGGTTTGTGGATGGGGGCCCTGTCTTCGCTGTGAAGCGGCTGTTGTCGTCTCGTCGGAGGGGGAGGGGGTTTCAATATCTGGTGGACTGGGAGGGCTATGGGCCTGAGGAACGTTCATGGGTACCGTCTGCATTTATCATGGATGATTCGCTCATTCGGGACTTCCACGTTGCGCATCCAGGGGCCCCAGGGCCGTCTGGGGCCGGCCGTTAAGGGGGGGGTACTGTCATGTGTGTGTGTGTGTGTGTGTGTGTGTGTGCGTGTGTGCCAGGTTTTGTCTTCCTCTCTCGTTTCTCACACACCTGCTCCTGTGAGCATCTTCACCACCTGTGCCTCGTTCACCCTAATTACCTATTGTATTTAACCTCGTGTCTCATTCCCTCTCGTTGCCAGTTCATTGTACCTTGTCGTCACGTTCCAGCATTCCTTGTCACAGACTCACAGTAAGACTTTGACCCTGTTCCGATTATCGACCTTGCCTCTTTGCCTCATGTTCTTGGATACTGTTGCCCTTCTTGGATTGCCTGCCCGTGTACCGACCTATGCCCGTCTATTAAACCTCTCTTTTTGGAAACTGTCCATTTGTTTTGGAGTCTTGCATTTTTGGGTCCTAGCCTCTGTTCCGTTCATGACACTTAGCAGTTTTAAGATATTCCCGGTTCTTGTGATCTGTCCATACTAAAAACGGAGTATGTGCCCCCTCTAGCCAGTGACTCCTCTCCACCAAAGCCACCTTGACTGCCAGCAGTTCATGGTCACCAATGTCATAATTTCCCTCGGCTCGGGTCAATTTTTTGGAAAGATAAGCACAAGGATGTAACTTACCATCTTTGGGAGATTTCTGGGAGAGCACTGCTCCTATTCCGGCATGAGACGCATCGACTTCTACCACAAACTGCTGTTTGAGATCTGGCAAAGTAAGGATGGGAGTGGAGGTAAAGCTCGATTTGAGTTTCTGGAAAGCTGCCTGACAAAGCGGGTTCCATACAAAAGGTCTGTGTGGCAAGATGAGATCATGCAAAGGAGAGGCTATAGAACTGAAATTTTTCAAGAACTTTCTGTAGAAATTAGCAAACCCTAAGAACCTTTGTACGTCTGTGCGTGACGTGGGAGTGGGCCAATTAATCACGGCATCAACTTTGCAAGGGTCCATCGAGATTTCACCTGGAGCCATCACGAACCCCAGAAAACAAACGGACGCCTTGTGGAACTCACATTTACTCAGCCTTGACATATAGTTGATTCTGCAGTAACCGCTGCAATACAGAGCGGACATGAATAATGTGAGTCTCCTCATCCGGGGAGAATATCAAAATGTCGTCCAAATAGACAAAAACATAAACATTCAACATGTCACGCAGGACATCATTGACAAGGTTTTGGAAAACAGTTGGAGCGTTAGTAAGCCCAAAAGGCATTACCAAATACTCATAATGTCCCGTTGGTGTGTTGAATGCTGTTTTCCATTCATCCCCCTCCCTTATCCTAACAAAATGATATGCATTTCTTAAATCAAGTTTGGCGAAAATCTTGGCTCCCTCCAGGAACTCAAAGGCAGTGGCGATGAGAGTAAGAGGATACCTGTTTTTCACCGTTATGTCGTTGAGACCCCGGTAATCGATACAGGGTCGCAGAGTCTTGTCCTTCTTGTCCACAAAGAAAAATCCGGTTCCTGCAGGGGATGAAGATGGGCGAATAATCCCAGCTGCCAGGGATTCATCCACATACTCCTTCATAGCCTTGTGTTCTGGCCCTGAAAGAGAGAATAACCTCCCTCGTGGGGGTGTGGTTCCAGGCAGCAAGTCAATAGCACAGTCATAAGGTCTGTGGGGTGGAAGGGATTTGGCCTTGGACTTGGAAAAAACATCTTTAATATCCTGGTAACAGGTGGGCACTTGAGATAAATCAGGATACCCAGGTGGGGTCTGTGGATTGTCATTAGAAACATAGCCCTGAAAATCACATGGTGGCTTGAAACAGTTCTGGGCGCAATTGCTGCCCCATGACATAACCTGCCCAGAGGACCAGTCAATGTGGGGGTTATGTAATTTCAAATATGGGTTCCCTAAAATAAGGTCATGATTCATGGCGTCAAAACCCACTGGCTAGCGTCACCACGGATGAACCCATGCAACTGGGCAGGTTACGTCTCTCCCCTGAGGAACGTCAACGCCGGCTGAGGGAAGGGCGGTGCTTCTACTGCGATCAGTTGGGTCATTCCGTGAGCAACTGTCACGTCAAAGTTGCCGGTGCCGGTACCAAGGGCACGGGAGAGGTGAGTCTGAATTTCATTAAGGAAGACCCGACACGGGTTCTTCCTAAAGTGACACTATGCTCTCCTGGATCAAGAAATTCATACACCTGTATGAATTGAAAATCACCTGCGCTTGAAGGGCTTTGCGCACTGGGTCTGAGTCTGCTGGGTCCATGTTATGGCCAGTTCGTTCTGTCATGAACGGAACAGAGGACAGGACCCAAAAATGCACGACTCCAAAACAAATGGACAGTTTCAAAAAAGAGAGGTTTAATATACGGGCAGAGGTCGGTACACAGGCAGGCAATCCAAAAAAGGCAACAGTATCCAAAAACATGAGGCAAAAAGGCGAGGTCGATAATCGGAACAGGGTCTCGTCTTACTGTGAGTCTTTGACGTGGAAACAAGGAATGCTGGAACGCGACGACAAGGTACAACGAACTGGCGACGAGAAAGAATGAGACACGAGGATTAAATGCAAGGGGTAATTAGGGTGAACAGAGGCACAGGTGGTGAAAATGCTCTCAGGAGCAGGTGTATATGAAACAGGGGGAAGACAAAAAACGGAACACACACTCATGACATGTAGTGCGTTAAAAAGGAGCCGGAGTGCCAGGACACCTGGCCGAGCGTCCTCCCCACCCCAGAGTAGAGTAGTGGGGGGCAGACTGTAAACCAGCACTGATGTGCCAGCACTCGGCCCAGTGCCCGCCCCACCATGCCTGGTGCCAGTCTCCCATGGGCCTCTGAATGAGATGTGAGTGCTCAATGTGCAGCGTATGAACACCGTGAGTGCTAAAAATGTGCAGTGTGTGTGAAGTAAGAGGCTTGACTCCGTTGGATCCGGACCCAGACCAGCCGGCAGACCACAGAGAAAAGAGTAGGAAGCCCCCCATTAGCCCCTGAGTCAGCCGGGGACGCCACATAGCCCAAGGGAGAAAAGGGCGACGATCACGGCGGCGCACCCCGGGAAGGGGGAAGAGGAGGGCACAGGCCCGGTGACGTAGCTGCGTGGTCTCCAAGCCCCCACTTGAAGACCAGGACAAGAGCCCCGGATTGGACGGAGAGCAGCCCCAGGATCGGCATCCCCCAGGAGGGCAACATGGACATAACCGTGCCCCAAAGGAGGGGGGGGGGGGAAACAGGCCCATCATATTGCGTAATGTGTGATCTATGGAGTATTTTGAACTGGATTAGATGTAAATTACTGTTTTTTGTCATTGAGAATGTGTTTCTACAGATTTGTGCCCAGTCATCAGTGTTGGTAGACACTGAGACGTCTTTTTCCCATTTTACAACCCCGATTCCAATGAAGTTGGGACGTTGTGTTTAACATAAATAAAAACCGAATACAATGATTTGCAAATCTTGTTCAACCTATAGTTAATTGAATACAATACAAAGACAAGATATTTAATGTTCAAACTGATGAACTTGATAGTTTTTTAGCAAATAATCATTAACTTAGAATTTTATGGCTGCAACACGGGACAGGTGGCAAAAAAGATTGAGAAAGTTGAGGAATGCTCATCAAACACCTGTTTGGAACATCCCACAGGTGAACAGGCTAATTGGGAACAGGTGGGTGCCATGATTGGGTATAAAAGGAGCTTCCCTGAATTGCTCAGTCATTCACAAGCAAAGATGGGGCGAGGCTTCACCTCTTTGTGAACAAGTGCCTGGGAAAATAGTCCAACAGTTTAAGGACAATGTTCCTCAACGTACAATTGCAAGGAATTTAGGGATTTCATCATCCACGGTCCATAATATCATCAAAAGGTTCCGAGAATATGGAGAAATCACTGCATGTAAGCGGCAAGGCCAAAACCAACATTGAATATACTTGACATACTGAAGTGTATAATTGTTATAAGTGATTGTGGGACAATCTGTGTGTGTATCATTTTTACACATGTGTGGAAAGGTAGATAACTCTCAGAAATATGTCTAATGGGAACTTTCATACTGTATAGCTGGTAATATGAAGTTGTGTTCGGAGGTATTATGTATTGAGGTATTGAACGTGTTGTATATGAGTTCAGCATCTAAAAAAAAACAGAAACGGAAGATAAGGGACTATATCATGAGTTAAACATATAATTAGCATTCAAATGCATATGCGTATGAGGGGGCAGGGAGGGGGGAGTGAGCATTTGGTAAGTGGGGGAGCGGGGAGTGCCATAAAGAAGGAAAAAGAAGCACCAAAGAGAAAGATAAGTAAAACAGAAACAACGGAAATGACCCATGTCAGTGAGTGGAGGGTGCAATAGCACGTGCGCAATTCCCTTTTTTTTTCCTAAACAAATTACTCCACGGGTTTTCTACACTACATACCAAATATTAAAGCATATTTGAAAGGAATACTCAGTCTATTAAAAGAGCCAAGGGGGGACTTGGGAATGACGGAACAGTTGACCGTCTTTGTATAGTTTGTCCACAACTAGTGAGGCGCGTTTCCTTGTTGCCGGTAATTCTTCATTAGAGGGCACAAGAGTTTGCAATCGCTCGTTGATTTCGCGTGGGAACTGGTCATTCATCCCAAACTGTGTACCCTCCCGTCCTTTTGACTTTACAAAGACTTTCTGCTCTAAGTGGTTGAATTTGGCGATGATTGGACGGGGACGACTCCCTGCTCGCGGTCCTCCTAGGCCTGTGTACTCGGTGGAAGGTGATGTTAGCGAGAGTATCCTTCGCGATTTTCGGCACTGTCGAAAGGTTTTTACCCGAGCCTCTGGAATATCATGTGTACGCTCAGAAATGTCAGAAAAGATGAGGTTATCCTGCATCCTTCCTGACTGTAAGTCCAGCATTGCTTCTTTGATTTTTTGTTTTGTTTTTGTTTTCTTTCTTGAGAACTTCTACTTCTGTTGTCATCGCTTTCATGGCTGATTTAAGTATGGCATTGTCTTCTTGCAGCTATCTCACTTGTTGAGCTCCTTCATCTCCTGGTGTAATAGCTCGAGAAGTGATAGCTATTTGTCAATGGAGGAGAGGACTTGACTGACGAGTTAGTCTTTCGTCTTTTTAGCGGATTGCTGTGGTCGTCATGGTGGGCTCCGCTACCTTGCATGACGAAGCGATCGAAAGATCCGTCAATGAAATCTTCTAGTGGCTCCACGATGGCATCTTGACATCGGCAGGGATTGGAAAAAACATCAATAATAATCAGCCCCCGTAATAAAAGAAAACAAAAATTGATGAGGAGGAAATTAAGTATTGGGGTTGCTAATCTGATTTTGCAGCATAGCTGCCAAAATTTCGTCTGGGAAATCTTGCAGTCTCTCGCTGTGTCAGACCAACTGTCAACCTGGTGGTTTGTGAGGGTCAGAAGGAGTTTCAACTCCCACCTCCGACAGAACTTTGTTCATGTTCTGGGGTAGGCGGGGGACATCGAGTCCATGCGGACCATGTTCCGCGCCTCCATTGCTGTGGCGGCCGTCCGGAGCTGTGGCCGTAAGGTGGTCGGTGCCTGTCGTGGCGGCAATCCCCGAACCTGTTGGTGGACACCCCTTCCTGTGCAGTGAGCAGGTTTTCTTCAAAGTCCAGTGAGTTCAAGCTTGCAGCGCACTCAGCAAAGACTTTGTAAACGCTTCGGGTTATTTTTGTAGCAGCAGATCCGCAGATGAACAGGAGATGGTCTCGGGCGATGTTGTGACCCAGGCGGGGATTCGAAGCCAGAGTATCGGTGAGCATCGGCTCTTTGTAGCACAGAGGCTGTAATCGAGCCCTCATTTGCAGGTGGCTCCAGCTCCTTCCGAGGGAAGGTTAGAGTCGATTCTATGATCTTCTCCACCAGGGGCTCAGTAACATGGTAGAACAAGGAGAATTTCAGTTTTTGTGTCCTGGGCATTTTGGTGCTGCTCAATGACATCTGAAGCTCATTGAATAAACTCTGGAGGAAGAGCTTGGTGTCCTGCTCAGCTTGGGGGCACACTATTATTGATAGGTACCTGTAGAGGCCTTCTAGTGTGACCTTATGTGAGAAAAAAGATATATACAAGTGAGTGAATTGTTGCAGATGGAGGAAATATTTTCCTGACCTTCCTCCCGAGTAAGCGCGAAAGTCGTTCCTCTTCGTCGAGTTCCGAGTAGATTTCTCTCTACATCTGATTTCAACAGAGGATCCTCGCCTTTGTCCAGGCCTGTACACAAGTTAACAATAGGCATAGTCACAGCGCTACATGTCTTCAATTGACATCTTGGTTCTTATTTTATTTTCACTCTTTCAATCAAACTACTAAAATGAGGTTTTCCACAATCTATTTCGAAGCATTAGCAACAGCTGCCACTTTGGTCCTAATTTCTTGCAGAACCACTGGCACTATTCCATATTCAGGATCCATTTTTACTGTTACTCTGTCAGTTAACATTCAAGATCTCGACTATCATTCTGTACTTACCACATTAAGGTGCTTGAACATCCTGGCTTCCATTCTCTTTTGCGTTTCTTGGAATCTTTCAAATGGACACAAATAATCGTTATTTCCAACATACCTTTGGGATTTTGGAATATTCCCATTCCATTCATGAACACTGTACTCACTCTTGCTGGAAGTTTTTTCTCTCCAGCAACCACAGTTTGACATGTTCAGGCGAGAGACTGGGGGGAACTTTATTCTCCTTCTTCATGAGCACAAACTGCCTCATGAGTCTCTTCTGGATACGCAAACAAAAAACAAGGTATTGATATGCTCTACTAAGACAGAATGCAAATATATCATTTCCAAATCACTTACCTCTGTATCGTACATACGTTGCTCAACCTCTGACAAAGAGGTCGGTCGCATCTGACGGATTTCTCGAAGCGCGTTATCGACATCGCTGTTGAACTGAGATCTTGAAAAGAAAAGATTTGAAAACATACAGTATAATGAGAATCAATGTAATACCAAATCTAGGCCTAATATTACGTATCCCGTGAGGTACAAGCTGAACAGCAATATGCTTCAAACAAAAAGTAACATTTTGCTGTGCTATTTTCCACAAAATCATTCCTCAACACTTACATTGAAGTGAAGACCACTTCTATGTTCCAAGTATACATTTGAGCAAATGTACAACTTCATCGACTCAACTCATTTCAATCCTTCTTCTGCCACTGGTCATGATTTAATTGGCTATATTCTGCATGTTTAGCTTCACTGAGAAAAACCTTAATCTCCGGACAGAGGTCTCGAAATCTTTGCAGGAATTTCCCTCGACTGAGCCATCTGACATCAGTGTGCAACAGTAACTCAGAGTAGTCACTGTCAGCGTTATCCAGATGTCCACGGAAAAGAGATCTGGCGTGAATAGAACAGGCGATCTTCGTTGCTTAATCAATTATTTCCTTCATGTTGAGCATTTTCGCGCATTGTGCTTGTTGGTGTATGATGCAGCGGTAATTAAGGCAGTCTGGAAAAGCGTCGTCCTCCCCGCACTTGGCAATAAATCCATTCAAACGGCCAACCATCGCAGGTGCTCCATCTGTGGTGATGGACACCAATTTGAACACTGGGAGCTGAGTTTTCTCCATAAGGTTTTTAAAAGACTGAAATATGTCCTCTCCTCAAGTGTGTTCTTTCATGGTTAGGACCGTTAACAACTCCTCTTTTGCGGTCAGATCAGAAAACACCATCCGAATAAAAATGCACAACTGCGCTATGTCACTCACGTCCGTAGACTCGTCCAGCTGCAGTGAGAAGCACTCGCAGGTTGCAATATCCTTCCAGTTGCTGGGTCAGATCCTCAGCTATGGTTTCACAGCGCTGTGTGACTGTCATTCTTGATAGTTGGAGAGCTCTGATCGAGGACAGTATTTTCGCTCAGTTTTCCAAGTCTTGGAATAACGAGTCCGCTGCTTCAACGAATGCCTCTTTCACCATCTCTCCATCTTGGAGACTACCTACCCACACTACCTTTGCGATCGACTGGTAGATCGCGATCGACGTATTGGGCACCCCTGGTCTAGAGCTCTATACATGTAATTGTTGTGTGTTCCCAAAATGTAAAGTAATGATACCAATGTAATGGACATGCTCTCGCCCGAAGGCACTGACCCCCAAACACCGGACTAGGCTACATCGCTGTCTCCGCTCCCCGCCAAGACAGACGGCCACGGGGATGCTCGATTTAACTTTGCACACGGATGCTAAATGAATTACCAGCCAGTCCCAAGTAGCTCATCAAAACTGCGATACGGACTACTGGTTTCTCACTCAGACGCTAAGTCAATTAACTTTCACCCCCAGCAAGCCTGAAGTGGCTTAATCACCAAGAAGGTGAGGAACCCGCTGTTTGCTGGCTCTCGTTCGACCAACTTGCCGAAGACTGGCTTAGCCAGGAAGCCCCACCTCGCACCATGAGGTGGCGAGGACACATTGGACCCTTCCCCGCCGCAGGGCATCCTGCCAGCGCTCCGAGCTACCCTTTTGGGTGCCTGGGCAAACTCCGGGAAGGAAGAGGGGGCAGCGCACGTCCGCTCCGAACGTCTTGCGAATAGTGACATACGGGCTACGGCCGTCCTGCCTGGGAATTTTTTTTTCCTGCTCTCCTTTTTTCCCCTTCCTTTTCCGCCAAATCCACCTGTTCCCCGTGCAGAAAAGACCGGCCAAACATCCGGGAAATTGACCAGCCTGCGTACATTCTGTTCCATGCAAAATAAGTCTAGCTTGTGGTCTACTGAAAGTACAGATTTGTGCATATTTGTGTTTACATTTACAAGAACAGGAACCCCCAGCTCAATACACGCTCATTCCACCCTCACATCACAAGCTCAGCCTCTTCCTACCAATGTTTGTCCTTCGTTTGCTTTTTCCTGCCTTGTTTCCTTGTAGATTCCCTCTGGTAGAGCTCATGAAATTTTCGAGAAAAATTCACTACCTGTATCATTTGTGTGTGTTTGGGTTCGACAAAAGACCTCTGGCTATCGAGAACCCATCTAATTCCTGTAGCAACCTTCAGATTACAAGACAGATAAAAGGTTTGTTGTTGCTTTCTCCTAAATTTTACTTGAAGAAAAAGTGACCCTTTCGAGACAAAATAACAACAGACAGACAAAAGTATTCTTTACATCAAGCTAGCACACTGCTGGCACCCGTCAACATATTTCCATCTCTATCCTTAATCACCCTAACCTGTTGCACATCCTTCCCATCTCTATCCCTCTGTCTGGCCAGCCTGTATAGATCATTTTCTCCTTCTTTAGTGTCCAACCTGCCATACATGTCATCATATGCCTCTTGTTTGGCCTTTGACACCTCTACCTTTGCCCTGTGTCGCATCTCAATGTATTCCTTTCGCCTCTCCTCGGTCCTCTCAGTGTCCCACTTCTTCTTAGCTAACCTAGCTTTTTTACCGTACTGTAGCAGAGGCGAAAGGAATACATTGAGATGCAACGTATGGCAAAGGTAGAGGTGGCAAAGGCCAACAGCAGGTTAGGGTGATTAAGGATAGAGCTGGAAATGTGTTGACAGGCCCACTCCCTTTAAAGAGGATGCAGGAAGAGCACCCCCACATCAAACATGAAGTGGAGGAGGACATCACCAAATTTCCATCTCCTGGTGTCCCTTTGAAGATTGAAGATGAAAGTCAAAGTTAGGAGAGCAGAGGGGCGGAGCCTCCAAGCAGAAGCTCAAGTCAACACATTGACAGCAGAAGGTGATGGAGACCACTGTGGAGAATCACAAGCAGACGGCCTCTTAGCTCCACTGTCAGATCGTGATGACACGATGTCACACCCTCCTCACACTGATGATGATGATGGACAGTGTGAAGGTGATATGGCATGGAACAGATTGAGTGTGGAAATGAAACAATGTCCAAGCATGTACCAAATGAAAAACAAATGACCTTTACAAAATACGAGGAGGAAATGTAATTTCGATATAAATATATATCAAAACAAATTTAAAACAGACAATTAAAATACCAAAAAATATACAAGAACCCATCCCCACATATATCAACAAAAATAAACACAAAATACACCCACACATGGTAAATGGACTTCACATATACAGCAGTTCATCTACACTATCACAGTGCCCAAAGCGCTTTACAAAATTCACACATTCACACACCAATGGGCGGCTGTGGCCATGCAAGCCGCTGCCAGGCCCACTGGGAGCAAATTAGGGTTCAGTGTCTTGCCCAAGGACACTTATATTTTTGGCCTTTTTTAAAAGCCTTTTCTGCCAGTTAATGAATTTGCTTCTGAAATGGAGCTGCTGAATATTTGAAGCTGAAATGTTTGGATTGAATATTTTGATGTAAAAATAAAATCAGCGTTAGTAAAATCATCTGAATATGTTGAGTTTTGAAGATGAAAATGACACATTGAGTTTCGTTTGTAAAAAAAAAAAAAATATTTGTCATTCAAATTGAGAATTCCAACACGCACCTTGAGCGACAATTCTACTTACTAAGTCCCGGAAGACACTAGGATTTTTCCAATCTTAAATTTTCATCTGCTGCAGGCCCCGACCCATTTTGGTCTCTATTCTGGACAAATCCACTCTTAGCACATCTCAGACTTCAAGATAATCTCACAGTATAAATTTAAGACATAATACAGTTTTGCGTTTGAGGTCCTCGGTGGGGACAGGGCAAAATTGGGACAAAAACAACCCGATTGTCTTTGTGTGTACGAGGCCTAACAGGATCTTTTCTTCACCTCAAGTCTCTCTTTATTTAAACGATCTTGTCCTGCAGTCCTTTTGTTGGACCCTGGGTGGTGCTTTGCTCTTCTCTCTCTCTCTCTCTCTCTCTCTCTCTCTCTCGCTCTCTCTCTCTCTTCCCTCTCTCTCTTCACATTAATCAGCACACCTTGGCCGCGCACCTATCATCAATCAGCCCTCATCATCACCTGCATAAAAGCCTGCCAGATCCAGCAAACTCTCGCCAGAGTATTGAAGTGTCTCCTGCGGTACAACGGCTACCCAGTTACCAAGTAAGCTATGTAATTCATCATCATCATCATCATCGTCATCGTCATCATCATCATCATCATCATCATCATCATCATCATCATCATCATCATCATCATCATCATCTTCTTTCTGGCCTCTGTGTTTCTCCTTGTCCTCTGCGTACCCTCCGTGTTACTCGCCAAGTAGATTTCTGCCGCCAAGCCAGCCGCCTGTCCTCATCACTGCCTGTCACATGTTCTCTGCCTGAACAACCTGCCAACACATCGCAAGGACCATCTCCATTCCCCTTTTCCATGAACTTTTCATCACAACCTCTCAGCCTCCATTTGCTCTTGGGTCCAGTCTAAATCCACTCGTGACAGATCTTCTCTTTTGCTTAATGGAGGACACCTATACCTCACCTTGTGTTTATTTACAACTTAAGAAAAACTCAATTTAGATGGTGCTGCCCCACCATTGCAAACCTCAGCCTGTTCTGCCCACACGGTTCATTGGAACTGCCCCGTTATTACCCACAGCCCCCCGACAGGCCTGTCGGACTTTCAATTGTGAAGGGCGATTTTGCAAAAGACTTCACTGATACAAGCTCGATGAACAAAGACAACTTTATTGGCCAACACGCAATATACAGTGTCCGCCAACAACTGCAGCAGGTGGGAGAGTCCCATTCAATATTGGGGGCTCCGAAATCTGGAGGGACACCATGCCGTCTTCTGACGCCATCATGCGGTCAGCTCCTTCCTGACTCCTAATATGGCTGACTGATTTGTCATAATCTTTGAAGCTCCTGAGGTTACTATCAGTGTTTGAAAGGTATCCAGCATTTAATTTTTTTAAATTGAATTTAATCTTTATATGTCCAGGCAAGGTAATTGAGAACAGATTCTCTTTTGCAAGGCTGACCTGGGAGCAGACAGTATAGTAAAACAAAGCAAAATTAAAGCAAATACAAAAAAATAGAAGAGAAACTGTACAGTGTGCTATAGTTACATAATATAATATTATATTACAAAATGTATGTCCATTTTATTCAGGAACAGATGGAGTTTTCCATCTTACCCAAAGAGTTAAAAGTTTCCTCACAGTCTATTTCAATGAATCATTTGCTTGTTTAAAATAAACATCACAAAAAGATTGGACAAAGCAGTGTTTTAGCACAAGTGCTAATTCTCAACCCTTGTTAGCAGGAAGGAAGGAAACAAGCAAAGTGAATGTATCCAATACAGCATTCTGAATTGGGTTTAACAACATAGGCAAGGTTGTACACGAGCTAGCCAGGAATTGAACCTAGAAGCTTCTGATCTGTAGTCAGCTGCTATCAAACAATGCAAACTAAAACTAGCAGACATTCTGTTGGATCTATCTCACCCACCACCTATAAAAATAGACACAAAAAGGAATGAAGACGCTGGTTTCTTTTGCTTATGAGGAGGACGTATGGGATATTGTTCAGATTACAGCCTCCCATCACGCTCTAAACAATCTCTCCTGTCGCTCCTGTATTTATTTGAAATAGGGAGGTTTCTAAGTTGCAAGACATCACATACTAAGCTACAAGACACAACACACTAAGGGGAGGGTTTCAAGGTGAAGTCATGAGACCAACACCGGCCACGTCCTTGGTCAAGGCGCCCTTCTATCGGATGATTCCTGCTGAGTCATCTTCTTGAAGGCGAAACATCTTCCTTTCTCTCACGGTCAGCAAGCAACCATCAAAATCGTCCATAATACTAATGCAAGCTAAGCAAATCAATGATAACTTCTACAATTTATTTAACATTTCCCTCCAGTTTATCATGTATTTGCACAAATTCTAATATCATTTTACAATCACTTCATTTTGATTTTTAACTGTAGAATCATTTTTATGAAACAAATACATTTACACTCAGAGTAAACTTGCCATACATGAATGTTGTAGTTTAAACATCGTAATCACCTGGATCAGGAAACAAATCAGGTAAAACAACATCATCATCATCATCATCATCATCATTATCAACATCCAGTAGCGGATACACCTGCTCCATACGGTTATCCATGGGGATAATTGCTGTGGTGATTAATCTACTGATTAAAGCCCGAATGCATGGGATAAAACAACATCCACACAATGTCAGAATGGCTGCAAAAACAGCAATTGATATCAATATTGGTGAAATTAGGGCTTTGTATTTCCCAAAAACATCCATCCAGCTGTCCCACAAGGAGGTGTCCACACCAGAGTGTTCCTTCATAGGGTCCGTAGACCATCGATGGCTCTGGTCAGGCTGCCATCTGAAGCAGTATTGTTGGGAATGTATGTACATTGTTCTCCAAACATACCGCAAACAGCTCCCTCTCTTGCGAGGAGCATGTCGACAGCTATGCGGTTTTGGAACGTCATTAAAGAGGTAGCCTTGAGCTGCTCATGCACAGCTTCCAACCCACTCTGAGTCCAATTTCTTAATCTCTGTACATTGAAGTGGATATAGTTTATCCCATCAACATTTTTATTAATCGTACACCACCAGCATATGAGGTACTCAAATCCTCCTGCCACTTGGTAAGCTAATTTGTATTGATGAGGAACCCCACGAGGAACACCTGTGGCGTCGATGTATGTTTTATGTTGGATAATTTATAGATAAATCTATGTTCTAGATTTGACAACAACATTCTTGATTTTTCCATTAAATCTTGAACAGGCATAGGGTATACAGTGGTCCTAATTTCTTGCCTTTTCTAATCATGTTTATACAAGTAAAATTACTCGGTGCTATTAAAGTAGAAAACATTGGTTTCTGTTTGTCTGCTTTTGTTACAGGATATGTAGGATCCCATGATTTACACCTCTCAGTTGGTGTAATTCAGGGTGGGACGTCCCATATACCACATAAACAAAACCAACACCATAGTAGCCAAAGTTGCTACGTAACAACCTATGGAATCTCATAACCAACGCGGGTGTGCCTTTCTGCTGAGTTCTCACTAAAAGGGTTGGTGTCTTTTTTCTTCACTGACCAGCAAGCGTTTCCAGAATCTACACATCTGCTCCCGCTCCGTTATCAGACTTGCTCACCTTCCCTATTTGAGTACTCAGCTGAAATGACTCTTTTACAGTGTGTTAAATGAAGCCACGTGTTTGTTTCTGCTATTTTTTAGGGCTGTAAAGTGTCGATGTATCTGTGCCACCATCCCTCCGGTGGAGACATGTGACACACCATGGCTCAATATAGCAGCCCATTTGAAAAGTTTTTTTTTGGAAGTATTTGTTTCCCTTCTGTTAGAATGTGTGTGTCATTCTTACCCTATACACTTCAAAAACTAATTTCCGTGTAATTTGCCCTTTTGCGGAACCTGGCTGTGGTCCTTTCTATTAAAGCCCTAACTCGATGTTGTAATTCTCTGTCATTATGTGGCATTACAACACCATGGTGTTTTGGGTCCCAATCTCATCGGCAAAGGTGCCAATCAGGCCCCATTGCAGTCATCCAAATTTGTTGAGTTTCTGTTCCATTTAAATGATAGGACTGTCTAAGATTTTCCATTTCCTCAACAAACTGGACAATGTCTACTTTGTAGGGTGTGATGCCGGCTACGGCCTTTTTCACATCCTCATTAGTCCAGGTCCTATAGACCGAAATAGTTTCTTTGTGGTCCTCTTGGAAGTTTGGATTTGCCGCCTCAATCATTGGATATAAATCCATGTCTCCCTCGTCTGTGGTTATATTTGTTATTTTGGGAATGGGAGACAATGTTCCTCCCATAGTTTTAGACCAATTCATTTTTTACCCTCCTGATCGTAAAACTCATTGAGGTTCTGACTCATGAGTTGGAGGAAGTTCATGAGGTGGCAAAAACGTGTACAAGTGTGCTGATGCCTTTGTTTCCTCATTCTTTTCACACTTTTTGTGAACCATCTATTTCTTGCTTTACTCTTACCACTGGTCCTGTCTCGTCATCTTCCTGTCTTAGAAACAACATATCTTTATCCCTACCTGTCTGCCTTTTCTGTTCACTTTCTAAGTCCTTCTTTTTCTTACTTCCTTTTTCTCTTTTGGACGCCATGTTTAGCCAGAAGAATAAGTCGTCATATCGCCTCTTTTTCTATTTTTGATATATTATTTTTGTGTCAACATTTTATTTCGTCTCGAAGTTGAACCAATTTTTGCGAATTTAGCTGGCCAGCGAAACCGTATTTGGTTATCCACGTGTTTAAATGTTTTATATTGGAAGGGTTTTGGAGTTGAACATATTTCCAGTCTTTACACGTTAAGCGTTCTTTTGGATCCGTTTTACTGTTATTTTTTCCCATTTTGTGAATTTGGAAGTCAGTTTATTTGCACCGAGAGTGACCTAAATACTGACTTTATTCAAAATGACAGGATGACAATGAATTTCTGGGTTTTGGTAATCCTCAAGCTTCTACCCATACAGGGCGGAGGATTCTTGCATCTGCTTCCAAACCCAGTTGTCACTTACAATCCTGTCTTATACATTCATACTTTTACACATTCACACGATACTAGTAACGTTTTTACAAACACACGGAAACACGGAATTTAAGTACGTACAGGACTCCGCCTTCCTCGCGGAATTTCTCGGACTCCGTCATCCCTCTTTTACTTGCCAGTGACAAGTATTACACAAGGTTTATTCTTCCACAGACTTCTTTGTCACGCAATTCACTCACTCTTTAATCCCATTTTTTTTAAAAACATTTTAAATCACCAAAGTCGTCTTCAATCCTGTGGATTGTCGTCAACCTTCAGATCCCAGTTGAGGAGAACGAAGACCAGTGCCGTAAAGGGTCTTACTTGCCGTGGCCACGGTCTCTTAACTGGAAGTCATTGTGTTTCCAGATGGAACCATGCTTCCGGCCAAAGGAGACCTGTGTACACATGTGCTGGCATGTGTCCAACAAAAAACTGTGACTCCTGTTGCTGACATCTGTTGGGGACTGCTCGACACGTGTCAAATAAATAACAGCATGCTGCAGGCATTTGCGAAGTGGAAGCCGTGGGTTGTGTCCTTGTGGCCATTCCCGCCACCCCCTGACCCTCCACATTGTACCTTGTTCTATGATAGAGAACACGATTTGATTTATCAACAAGAATTTTTGAAAAACTATCAGACAGTCATGGCATTTTACCAAGTGATAGAATGGTTGTGGGACGAAAAGGTGTTGCAGCAGTGGTTCACCTGACATCGGATTTATTGCCTTGGTTCAAAATGGTTCCATTTTCTGCACCTCGCATTGCTTTGGCACTTCCTAACTATAAACTACCGTTTCATTTAGACATCTCTAACAAAATTCATCCTGCCGCTGCAGTTTTGTACCAACTATTACGGGGCGAAAGAAAGTTACGACAACACATGAATGTTTTGTTAGAACCAATAGTAGCACATGCATCTGACTGCGAGAGGTATGGAGCAGCAGCTGCGCCTCGTATCGAAAAATGCACACGTGGTGCTTATACACCCGCTCTGCGTACACCACACACTCCACAACCGCTTTCATCAACTCACGACGATTTACCTTTTCAAACAAGCGAAAAATGAAAATATTATTGTTGGAACAACCGCATATTCAGTTTACACCTGTCAATACTAACAGTGTATCTGTTAGTATTGACAGGTGTTAGTACACAACAGTGTACTAACAACACTAACTGTAGTGTACTAACAGTGTACTGTTAGTACACAACAGTGTACTAACAGTGTGTCAATACTTACGGTGTAACTGAAGGAATGCATTAGTGTGAGGAGAAGGCTGGAAAAGACAAAGCATGTCGTTCAGATTTATTGTCGGAACCGTTGAAGGAAGGGAGAAAGTTGTTTACGGATGGTTGTTGTTATAGGAAAAACAATGGGGAACTAGTGGCTGGATGGGCTGTAATTGAACTCGTAGCGAACAAAATGAGTCGTTGAACGTATGAATGCAACTTTAAAACAAATACTGGCTAAATGCTGTGCACAGTCAAATACGTCGTGATTGAGAGCTCTCCCAATTGTGCTCATGTCCATCAGAGCGTCTGTAAATAGTACACACAAACTCAGCCCTTTCGAAATATACCATGGCTTTTCTTTTCCTGGTCCAGTTTTGGCTCATCTTTTGAATCACCTTCTTCCTTGTCGCGCCTGTCTTACTTTGATCAATGAAGAGGTGTTCTGTCCAGCTTTGCTGGCATCCAGTCGGACGGTGATAATCCACCTGCATCTGTTTGACTTCGAGTGATAAAGAGGAAGTGGTCTGAACCAAGGTGGACGGGACCATTCACCGTGACTGCGAGGACTTCACACGCCTACCAACTTGGAGGAAAAGGGACAACCTGGTTCCACAGGTCACAATGTCGTGTTGCCAAACCACTTTGATTGTTTCATTAGTGTTGCATTTATTGCCTCAAGTTGCATTCGGCAAACGGGGAATTTAGTCGACCAACAATTCATGTAGTAGGAGAAAGGGTACCAAGCAAATGTGGAATACCATTCCAAATTACAATTAATCACAAGGAAGGAACAAACAATGCTTATGTTTTCAACTTATGCGAAGTGATTAACTGTGGAGGCTATAACAGCTCGTATTGAGGAACAGACATCTACTTATGTTTCGACCAGACGGTACAGACCCGATGCGAATTTGCCATATAGTCACACATGGTGTCAGACATGGGGACAAACCACCCATTTTACCGGCAGGTGGACCCAACAAAAAATGGTGGACAAAGGCATTAAGGGCCAGAAAAACCATAATGCAATAATGAATAGAATAAAATACCAAATTATGATTCAACAGGCAAAGAGCAGTAAACTTAACCAGTGATGCCATTGAAGGCTCAGCTGAACAATTGGCCCCCGCTTCCCTAATGGCAATACAAAACCGCATGGTCGTTGACATGATCCTTGCCGAAAAGAATGGTGTTTGTGCAATGTTTGGTCCAAAATGTTGCACTTTTATTCCCAACAACACAACCCGGATGGAAAAGTAATGAGAGCCCGATATGGGTTGAAAACTTTGGCTGGTGAAATGACAGATTCAACAGGCGTTTCCAACCCCCTGGAAGATTGGGCTACGGCATGGTTTGGAAAATGGAAACACCTTGTAATTACATTCATAATTGCTACATCCTTAACACACCACGCCGCCTGTCATCGCCTCTGCCTGCTGCACGTCCCTTCCTCCACTGCCCGCCAACGCACCGAGGGCCACCTCCATTACTTTCCCTAATAAGCTGTTCATCATTACCTATCTGCCTCCCCCTGCTCTTGGGTCCAGCTCCTCTCCATTCGTTTTTGTAAATACAGATCTTAATATACAACTTCTTCGAGTTTTCTGGTGTACCTAATGAAATGACCGGAGTTCAAAGCACAAAATCTGAAAACTTTTTTCTAGCTAATACATAACAAGTGATCAAAAGTGATGAATCAGATCATAATAATAATATATCTATATATATTATCTTCCATTGCTATCCTATGGACACAAACTGGTGGAATTCTCTGTACAGTGAATTCCCGGATACCTTCCAGACCCACCTACAATAGGTGAAACTGCAGTATTGAGAAACCATATAAACATTTATTTTCCACAGTCTTCCAGAGGTTTTAAACACATTCGAAATCATTTAAAAGCACTTAATCTTATTAAAAACCCTGTTGAAACACATTACGAAAGTGTTTGAACAAATGAACAGTTGAAAAGTGCATTTGCAACTGCGCCTTTCCTTTCCCACAGGCTCGAATCCTGGGACATCATCGGCCGCTGCTACGTGGGATTTGAAAATCGATCCTTACTCCAGCGAGGACGGAGGAGGCTGGCATTTCTATGACAGCAAGTCACGAGATGTTCTGCTCCTGCCAGCAGGGCCTCTCCGCCACTTTTGACAAAAGACTACCATTACTTCTTCTTTGGGGCTCCTGGAGCATACAACTGGAAAGGTGACCCTTATGAATACGTGATTGCTTGTTACATTTAATGCTGGGAGATCGATGTTAAGCTTGAAATTTGACGGGGCATTACAGTCAACTCAGTCAAGGATAAAAGTTCAAAGTTCGTGGTGGAAGAAGTTAAAAAAAATTCAGAATGTGGAGCGAGAATGCCTCGAGATGGGCATTTACGATGACGGGCCTTTCGAGGCAGGGGATGAAAATGAGAAGAACCTTGATCTCGTCCCCACTCCTGCCAGCAGCTACCTCGGTGAAGCACTCACGCATCACTCTGTACTTAAATCAAAATCCAGAAACTTAGAACTCATTCAACTCCTGTACTTAAGTCAAAGTCAAAGAGTACAGACTATGAAAATGTACTTCATTAAAAGGTCCAAATACATTTTGCCTGTCTTTGCACACAAAATAGTTGACCTCTTATTGGCTTACAGAGTGCTCATACTGAAAAGAAGCAAGTTGTAGAAAGTACAGATATCTTTTGATCTGCTTCTTTTTTTTAAATGTAGGGAGTAAAAGTAAAATGTCGTCATGAACTAAATACTCAAGTAATATACAAATACCTGAAAAATCTACAAATTTCACTGCCATTGACTGCTTTAGATGTCTAATATCCATGTTAACTCAGAAGGCTGGCAGTGAATGACTTTTAAGAACAGTCAAGACAAAGTCGTCAGAAATAAGTAAAGTACAGTAAGGTAGATGTAAAAAGTCATCCGAAAAATTCACATTCCAGGAAACTGCAGCTACCTGTTGTTTGAGAACTGCGAGGATATTGTGGTGGGAGTGCCTCAGTACATTAAGAAGGACAGCAAAATCTGAGGCTCTACGTATCTCGACGTCAACAAAGCCGGAAAATGGGACAAGGTCATCCCCACCAGGATAGACGGACAGAAGGACTCCATGTTTGGCCTGGCTGCGGAAAATCTGGGAAATTCAGCTACTGTGGGTCGAAGTCGAAGAAGAAGAAGTGGAAAGCGGGTTCTTCGGCAGAAAGAGAAGAGGAAAGCACCGAGCCTAAAACTGAATGTGGGGACTTTGAAGGTCGGGACTATGACAGGAAAATCTCGGGAGTTGGTTGACATGATGATTAGGAGAAAGGTTGATATAGTGTGTGTCCAGGAGACCAGGTGGAAAGGCAGTAAGGCTAGAAGTTTATGGGCAGGGTTATTTAATTATTTTACCATGGTGTAGATAGGAAGAGAAATGGAGTCAGGGTTATTTTAAAAGAAGAGTTGGCTAAGAATGTCTTGGAGGTGAATACCGTATCAGATCGAGTGATGAGGCTGAAACTTGAAATTGAGGGTGTTATGTCTAATGTGATTAGTGGCTATGCCCCACAGGTAGGATGTGACCTAAAGAAGAAAGAGAAATTCTGGAAGGAGGTAGATGAAGTAGTTCTGAGCATCCCAGACAGAGAGAGAGACGCGATTGGTGCAGATTGTAATGGACATGTTGGTGAAGGAAATAGGGGTGATGAAGACATGATGGGTAAGTACGGCATCCAGGTATGGAACTTGGAGGGACAGATGGTGTTAGAGTTTGCAAAAAGGATGCAAATGGCTGGAGTGAACACTTTTTTCCAGAAGAGGCAGGAACATAGGGTGACCGACAAGAGCGGAGGGAGAAGCGTAATCTGAAGGAGGTTAACGACTGTAAGGTAGTAGTCGGGGAGAGTCTGGCTCGACAGTATAGGACGGTGGTGTGTAAAATGACTCTGGTGGTGGGGAGGAAGATTATGAAAGACAAAGGCAGAGCAGGGAACCATGTGGTGGAAGCTGAGACAGGACGAGTGTTGTGCAGCTTTTTGGGAAGAGGTGCAACAGGCTCTCGGTGGACAGGAGGAGCTACCAGAAGACTGGACCACTGCAGCCAAGGTGATCAGAGAGGCAGGCAGGAGAGTAATTTGTGTATCTTCTGGCACGAAAGGAGAGAAGGAGACTTGGTGGTGGAACCTCACAGTACAGAAAATCATACAAGGAAAAAGGTTAGCTAAGAAGTGGGACACTGAGAGGACCGAGGAGAGGCGAAAGGAATACATTGAGATGCGACATAGGGCAAAGGTAGAGGTGGCAAACGCCAAACAAGAAGCAAATGATGACATGTATGCCACGTTGGACACTAAAGAAGGAGAAAAGGATCTCTACAGGTTGGCCAGACAGAGGGACAGAGATGAAAAGGATGTGCAGCAGGTGATTTAGGATAGAGATGTAAATGTGCTGACTGGTGCCAGTAGTGTGCTAGATAGATGGAAAGAATACTTCGAGGAGTTGATGGATGAGGAAAATGAGAGAGAATGGAGAGTAGAAGAGGCAAGTGTGGTGGACCAGGAAGTGGCAATGATTAGTAAGGGGGAAGTTAGAAAGGCATTACAGAGGATGAAAAATGGAAAGACAGTTGGTCCCAATGACATTCCTGTGGAAGTATGTCATTGCCAGGTGTCAGTGTCCCTATCTGTTCCACGTCTTACTCACAGGTCATAGTTTGTTTCCGGTTTAAGATATTCAAGTGTTTCTTTGTTACTTTGGTTTGGTTGTTATCTGTTGTGGGGCTTTGTGTAGTTTTGCTTTATCCAATATCCTTGTTTGCCCTTTTTGAAATATTAAATATTATTTTTTGAGACTCCCGCACTCCTGCCTTGCCTCACTGCTTCCCTGCAATTGGGTCCACCATGTTCTTGCCTTGCATTCCTCGCCTTCGCCCAAACCACGAACGTGACAACAGGAGCCTATCCCAGCTGACTTCAGGCGAAAGGCAGGCTACACCCTGAACTGGTCCCCAGTCAGTCGCAGGTCACATAGCGACACGGACAACCATTCACACTCACATTCACACCATCACTGAGTGGGAACTGAACCCATGCTGCCCGCACCAAAGTCAGGCGAGTGTACCACTCCACCACCAGTGACTTTGTAGGGATGTTGTGTTAAACATAAATAAAAACAGAATACAATGATTTGTAAATGATCAACCTATATTTAATTGAATACACTACAAAGACAAGATATTTCATTTTCAAACTGATAAACGTGATTGTTTTTAGGAAATAATCATGAACTTAGAATTTTATGGCTGCAACATGTTCCAAAACAGCTGGGACAGGGTCATGTTTACCACTGTGTTCCATCACCTTTTCTTTTAACAACATTCAATAAACATTTTGGAACTAATTGTTGAAGCTTTGTCGGTGGAATTCTTTCCCATTCTTGCTTGATGTACAGCTTCAGCTGTTGAACAGTCTGGGTTCTCTGTATTCATATTTTACGCTTCATAATGCGCCACACATTTTCAATGGGAGACAGGGTGTGGAATGCAGGTAGGCCAGACTAGTACCCGCACTCTTTTACTAGGAAGCCACACTTTTGTAACACGTGCAGAATGTCTTGCTGAAATAAGCAGGGACGTCCATGAAAAAGACGTTGCTTGGATGGCAGCATATATTTCTCCAAAACCTGAATGTACCTTTCAGCATTAATGGTGCTTTCACAGATGTGTAAGTTACCCATGCCATTGGCACGAACACAGCCCCATACCATCACAGATGCTGGCTTTCGAACTTTGCGTCCATAACAGTCCGGATGGTTCTTTTCCCTCTTTGGCCCTGAGAACACGACGTCTACAATTTCCAAAAACAATTTGAAATGTGGACTCGTCGGACCACAGAACACTTTTCCACTTTTCATCAGTCCATCTTAGATGAGCTCGGGCCCAGAGAAGCCGGCGGCGTTTCTGGGTGTTGTTGAGAAATGGCTTTTGCTTTGCATAGTAGAGTTTTAAATTGCACTTACGGATGTCACGCCGAACTGTTGTACTGACATTGGTTTTCTGAAGTGTTCCTGAGCCCATGTGGTGATATCCTTCACACATTGATGTCGGTTTTTGATGCAATGCCGCCTGAGGGATTGAAGGTCACGGGCATTCAATGTTGGTTTTCGGTCTTGCCGCTTACATACAGTGATTTCTCCAGATTCTCTGAACCTTTTGATGATATTATGGACCGTAAATGACGAAATCCCTAAATTCCTTGCAATTGTACGTTGAGGAACATTGTTCTTAAACTATTTTCTCAAGCACTTGTTCACAAAGAGGTGAACCTCGCCCCATCTTTGCTTGTGAATGACTGAACAATTCAGGGAAGCTCAATCATGGCACCCACCTGTTCCCAATTAGCCTGTTCACCTGTGGAATGTTCCAAACAGGGTTTGATGAGCATTCCTCAACTTTCTCAGTCTTTTTTGCCTCCTGTCCCAGCTTTTTTGTAATGTGTTGCATCCATAAATTCTAAGTTAATGATTATTTGCTGCAAAACAATAAGGTTTATCAGTTTGAACATTAAATATATTGTCTCTGTAGTGTATTCAATTAAATATAGGTGTAACATGATTTGCAAATCATTATATTCTGTTTTTATTTCTGTTCAACACAACGTCCCAACTCCATTGGAATTGGTGTTGTATATTTGTGTCACGATACGACGGTGTTTATTTCAACTGGAGGCAGAAGCAGGCGGAGGCTGAAGAAGTTTGTGGCGAACGGTGGATTGAGAAGAGATTCAAAGGGGGATCCTTGAGGCGTACCGGCGGGTCGTCGAGACAGGGAGCGTGCAGTAGGCGGTGGCGTGATCAGGTGGATGGCTTGGCGGCGTGATGGAAAAGGTCAACAAGGCGGGGAACACGGAAGGAGCACTGAGGACAAGGAAGAACACAGAGGGAGGTCAGAAATATTGCGAGGAGCGGTGTCGCTTACATGTAAGTTGCGAGCCGGTGTACCACAGGTGAATGTTAATACTCTGGCAGTGGAGTCTTGGATCTGGCAGGCTTCAATGCAGGTGATGACGAAGGCTGATTGACAAGAAGTGCGCGGCCGAGGTGGTGCTGATTACTGGGACGAGAGACAGGGCTCTCTCTCTCCTCTATCTATAATGTGCAAATATGTTGCCTGACCAGGGGACTCAAACCGTGGACCCTCACATTAAAGTCTGATGCTCTACCGACTGAGCTATCCAGGATCAGTAGTGAATGAGGAAGTGAGGTGAGGAGACCAGGTTCCAATTAAGCTCAAGCAAAACTGACGAAATGTACTCGAAAGACAGAAAATCTGATTAAAAACCTGTTATGCTACTGACCGAGATACTCAAGGTCAAAGTGAGGGTGTGTGGTGTATCGATGAACATCTGGTGGTTGTTTTGAAGTGTTCAAGTAAAAGTACCTGCGTGATATTTAGTGAACAACAAATTATCTCACCTGAACAGGGACTTGAAACCTGGACCCTCAGATTAAAAGTATAATGCTCTAGCGACTGAGCTATCCAGTATCTATAGTAAATGAGGGAGGCAGTGAGGTGAGGCTACAAGGTGCAAATTAAGCGCAAGAAATGACTGACTAAACTGGTTCTTGAAAGACAGAAGATCAGATTAAAAGCCTGGTATCCTACTGACCGAGATACCCAAGGTCAAAGTGAGAGTGTGTGGTGCATCGATGAACATGTGGTGGGTGTTTTGAAGTTTTCAAGTGTCTGAGTCAAAGTACCTGCGTGGTATTAAGTGAACAACTTCGAAAGAATTATCTCATCTGAACAGGTAACTCGAACAGGGACTTGAACCCTGGACCCTCAGATTAAAAATCTAATGCTCAACCGACTGAGCTATCCAGGAGTTTGAGTAAACAAGGAAGTGAGCTGAGGAGACCCCATGTGACCAAGATGGCGCCAACCAGTGTGGTCGCCTCGGGAGCGCGCTCTCTCATATTGTTTTTGTTTTTGTGTTTTTCGTCCGTCTTTGGAGACTTTATACGACTCACTTACACAAGGGGGGACCTGCTAACCATCAAGGAGGCTACTCCGGACTTTCTGTCACCAACGTTCGCAAATCCGCTCAGTTTTTTCTCAGAGTTACTCACTGGAGCGGTGTCCGCGTTTTTCGGCGCATGGAGACGGAAGCGGCGCCACAGAGGGAAGCGAGCCGGCGTTCAGGTGAAACTCCGCAAGAGAGGACACAGATTGGCGTTCGATCCACCTCGCGAATGTACGCTCCCCACCCAACAAAATGGACGAGCTTCATCTTCTGTTAAAGACCAGTAAAGACTTCGGACTTTCCGCGGCCATGTGCTTCACGGAGACCTGGCTTTGCGACGCTGTACCCGATGGCGCCGTCATGCTTCCCGGCTTCCACATTCATCGAGCGGACCGCCGCGACATGGAATCTTCGGGGAAAACAAAGGGCGGCGGGATATTCCTCTATATCAACGAGAAATGGTGTACGGACGTCACGGAGCTCAGCACACACTGCAGCCCGCATTTGGAGTCGCTGTAAACCATTCGACTCGCCACGTGAGTTCGCATCATTCATACTGGCTGGAGTCGACATTCCGCGTCAAGCTAACACGAACACCGCATTGCCAACGCTCGCCGAACAAGTCAACGTAATTGAAAAAAAACACCCGGACTCACCCCTCATTATTCTCTGGGACTTTAACAAAGCTAAACTCAACCATGAAATCCCTAAATACAAGCAGCACATCGACTGTCCTACCAGGGAAAATAATACTTTTGACCACTGCTACACTACGGTAAAAAACGCATACCGTGCTATACCTCGTGCAGCCCTGGGCTCGTCTGATCACTGCTTAATTCACTTAATACCGACGTACAGGCAAGAATTTAAATACGCGAAGCTTTCAGTGAAAACAGTCAAAAAGTGGACCAATGAAGCCAAGATGGAACTTCAAAGCTGTTTAGACTGCACAGAGTGGAGTGTCTTTGAAAATTCAGCTAGCAGCCTGGATGAATATACGGACACTGTTACATCCTATATCAGTTTCTGTGAAGATGTGTGTGTACCAACAAAATCATTTCGCACATTCAATAACAACAAGCCGTGGTTCACTGCTAAACTTAAGCAGCTTCGCCAAGCTAAGGAGGATGCATATCAGAGCGGGGACAGGGCCCTATATAATCGAGCTAGAACCCAGCTGACTAAAGAAATTAACATTGCAAAGATGAACTATGCAGCAAAGTTGGAAAAACAGTTGAGCACAAACGACTCTAAATCAGTCTGTCATGCATTCCAATCGCTGACTAATTACAAGCGACGATCCCCCCAAGCTGAGAACAATAGCACACGAGCCAACGACTTGAATACCTTCGACTGCAGATTTGAAAAGGACAGATGAACAAAGCGGCAGGCCCGCACCATGTGTCCCCCTCCTGCCTCAAAGTCTGCGCGGACCAGCTCGCTCCAGTCTTCAATCAGATGTTCAATAGATCTCTGGAACTGTGCCAAGTACCATCCTGTTTCAAACGTTCCACCATCATTCCAGTCCCCAAGAAACCTGCAATCTCTGGTCTGAATGACTACAGGCCTGTCCCTTTGACATCTGTGGTCATGAAGTCCTTTGAACGTCTCATGCTGGACCACCTCAAGAGTGTCACAGGTCCCCTGCTGGACCCCCTGCAGTTTGCCTACCAAGCGAACAGGTCTGCGGATGATGCAGTCAACATGGGACTGCACTTCATCCTAGAACACCTCGACAGTGCAGGGACCTATGCGATGATCCTGTTCGTGGACTTCAGCTCAGCGTTCAACACCATCATCCCTGAACTCCTTTCATCCAAGCTTCTCCAGCTCAGCGTCTCACCTGCCATCTGCCAGTGGATTTACAGCTTTCTGAAGGGCAGGACACAGCAGGTCAGGCTGGGGGAGGCCACCTCATCCACACGCAGCATCAGCACTGGGGCGCCCCAAGGTTGTGTCCTCTCTCCGCTGCTCTTCTCTCTCTACACGAACGACTGCACCTCAGCGAACCCGACTGTCAAACTCCTGAAGTTTGCAGATGACATGACTGTCATCAGCCTCATCAAGGACGGGGACGAGTCTGCATATCGACAGGTTGCGGAGCGGCTGGAGCTGTGGTGCGGCCGACAACCTGGAGCTGAACATGCTCAAGACTGTGAAGATGATCGTGGACTTCAGGAGGCACCCTTCGCCACAGCTGCCCCTCACGTTGTCCAGCTGCCTTCTGTCAACCGTGAGACCTTCAAGTTCCTGGGAATTACAGTCTCTCAGGACCTGAAGTGGGCGACCAACATCAACTCCGTCCTCAAAAAGGCCCAGCAGAAGATGTACTTCCTGCGGCTTCTGAGAAAGCACGGCCTGCCACCGGAGCTGCTGAGACAGTTCTACACAGCGGTAATCGAATCAGTCCTGTGTTCTTCCATTACAGTCTGGTTTGGTGCTGCTACAAAAAAGGACAAACTCCGACTGCAACAGACAATCAAAACTGCTGAAAGGATTGTCGGTACCCCCCTACCCACCCTTGAGGACTTGCACGCTGCCAGAACTAAGACAAGGGCGTGCAAAATCCTCTCGGACCCTCCGCCCCCCGGTCACCAGCTCTTCCAGCTCCTTCCCTCAGGTAGGCACTACCGATCAATGCAAACTAGAACTAGTAGACATTCCAACAGCTTCTTCCCTCTTGCGATTAACTTCTTAAACACCTGACCGACAATTCCATTACAACATGCTGGCAATTTTTTGACTTGAGTTCATTGTCACATTTCTGTGGGGCCAATTATGTATTACTCGTGCACTCACTGTAGTTGTCTCGCCATGCTGGACTATTTGCATATACTGGCCACTCATGCCAGAGTAGCATCTGCTCCATTTGCACACTGATTGAGGCGTATCTGTAACATTTGCACAACCAACACTGTCCCAGATTATCGCACTACTCGTCATTTTAAACGTCATACACTCCTTGAAGTCTCAGCGCCCTTTGCACATTGGTCATTGCACTGGACTATTGCAATATTAGTCATTCGAACTGCTCTCAGTGCTAGAGGAGTCTGCATCTTTTTGCACACTTGTTTTTTGTCAATGTCAATTGTCAAAATTTTTTTTAAAAATAAACATTTTTTTTTTACCGGCATTACCAGATAACTAGCAACTCTTTACTGCTCAGTGACTGTTTTCTTTTTTTGTCAATGTCTTTCTGTCTCCAAAGTGTTCTGTAAATTGACTGTCTGTTGTCGTAGTAGAGCGGCTCCAACTACCGGAGACAGATTTCTTGCGTGTTTTTTGGACATACTTGGCAAATAAAGATGATTCTGATTCTGATTCTGAGACGAGGTTCAAATTCAGCGCAAGCGACCCGACACTGAATAAACAGGTACTCGAAAGACAGAACATCAGATTAAAAAACAGGTATGCTTCTGACTGAGATACCCAAGGTCAAAGTCAGAAAGTGAGAGGTGCATCAATGAATATGTGGTGGGTGTTTTGAAGTGTTCAAGTGTCTGAGTCAAAGTACCTGCGTGATAGTTAGTGAACAACAGTTTAAAAATTATGTCATCTGAACAGGTAACTCAAACAGGGACTTGAACCCTGGACTCTCAGATTAAAAGTTTTATGCTCAACCGACTGAGCTATGCAGGAGCTAGAGTAAACCAGGGCGTGAACTGAGGAGACGAGGTGCAAATTAAGCGCAAGCAAGAAATTTGACACTGACAAAACAGGTACTTGCAAGACAGAACATCAGATTAAAAACCTGGTATGCGAATGACCGAGATACCCAAGGTCAAAGTCAGAAAGTGAGAGGTGCATCGATGAATATGTGGTGGGTGTTTGGAAGTGTTCAAGTATCTGAGTCAAAGTACCTGCATGATAGTTAGTGAACAACTTCTTAACATTTATGTCGCCTGAACCGGGACTTGAACCCTGGACCCTCAGATTAAAAATCTGATTCTCTACCGACTGAGCTATCCAGGCTCTACAGTTGGTGAGCGATTGAGGTGAGGAGACGAGGTTCAAATTAAGCGCACGCAAATCTGACTGAAAAAACAGGTACTCGAAAGACAGAACATCAGATTAAAAGGTTAGTATGTGAATGACCGAGATACCCAAGGTCAAAGTCAGAAAGTGAGAGGTGCATCGATGAATATGTGGTGGGTGTTTTGAAGTGTTCAAGTGTCTGAGTGAAAGTCCCTGCGTAATATTTAGAGAACAACTTCTTCAGAAATATGTCATCTAAACAGGGACTTGAACCCTGGCGCCTCAGATTAAAAGTCTGATGCTCTACCGACTGAGTTATCCAGGTTCGACAGTCAATGAGGGAGTGAAGTGAGCAGACGAGATTCAAATTAAGCGCAAGCAAATTTGACACTGACTAAACAGGTACTCGAAAGACAGAACATCAGATTAAAAGCCAAGTATGTGAATGACCGAGATACCCAAGGTCAAAGTCAGAAAGTGAGAGGTGCATCGATGAATATATGGTGGGTGTTTGGAAGTATTCAAGTGTCTGAATTAAAGTCCCTGCGTGATATTTAGTGAACAACTGCTTAAGAATTCGCTCACCTGAACAGGTAACTCAAACAGAGACTTGAACCCTGGACCATCAGATTAAAAGTCTAATGCTCAACCGACTGAGCTATCCAGGAGTTAGAGTAAATGAGGGAGTGAGCTGCGGAGAGACGATGTTCAAATTAAGCCGCAAGCGACCGACACTTGAATAAACAGGTACTCGAAAGACAGAACATCAGATTAAAAGACATGTATGCTACTGACATGAGATACCCAAGGACAAAGTGAGAGTGTGTGGTGCATAGATGAACGTGTTGGGTGTTTTGAAGTGTTCAAGTGTCTGAGTGAAAATGCAGCCCTATGGGCGGCACAAGTCAGTGCAAACTGTTGGCCGGTCCCAAGCCCGGATAAATGCAGAGGGTTCCGTCAGGAAGGTCATCCGGTTTAAAACTTTGCCAAACAAATATGAGCGTTCATCCAAAGAATTCCATACCGGATCGGTCGTGGCCCGGGTTAACAACGTCTGCCACCGGTGCCGTCAACCTGCAGGGCACCGTTGGAAATTCAGCGACTGTGGGTCGAAGTCGAGTTGGAAAGCGGGTTCTTCGGCAGAAAGAGAAAAGGAAAGCACAGAACCTCCAACTTAATGTGGGGACTTTGAATGTTGGGACTATGACAGGAAAATCTCGGGAGTTGATTGACATGATGATTAGGAGAACGTTTGATGTGTTGTGTGTCCAGGAGACCAGGTGGAAAGGCAGTAAGGCTAGAAGCTTCTGGGCAGGGTTTCAATTATTTTACCATGGTGGAGGTGGGGAGAGAAATGGCGTCGGGGTTATTTTAAAAGAAGAGTTGGGTAAGAATGTCTTGGAGGTAAAAAGAGTATCAGATCGAGTGATGAGGCTGAAACTTGAAATTGAGGGTGCTGTGTGTAATGTGATTAGTGGCTATGCTCCACAGGTAGGATGTGACCTAGAGGTGAAAGAGAAATTCTGGAAAGAGCTCGACGAAGTAGTTCTGAGCATCCCAGACAGAGAGAGAGTCGTAATTGGTGCAGATTGTACTGGACATGTTGGTGAAGGTAATAGGGGTGATGAAGAAGTGATGGGTAAGTACGGCATCCAGGAAAGGAACTTGGAGGGACAGATGGTGGTAGACTTTGCAACACGGATGCAAATGGCTGTAGTGAGTGAACACTTTTTTCCAGAAGAGGCATGAACATTGGGTGACCTCCAAGAGCGGAGGTAGAAGCACGCAGGTGGATTACATCTTGTGCAGACGATATAATCTGAAGGAGGTTACCAACTGTAAGGTAGTGGTAGGGGAGAGTGTGGCAGGACAGCATAGGATGGTGGTGTGTAAGATGACTCTGGTGGTGGGGAGGAAGATTAGGAAGACAAAGGCAGAGAAGAGAACCATGTGGTGGAAGCTGAGACAGGACAAGTGTTGTGCAGCTTTTCAGGAAGAGGTGAGACAGGCTCTCGGTGGACGGGAGGAGTTTACAGAAGACTGGACCGCTGCAGCCAAGGTGATCAGAGAGGCAGGCAGGAGAGTACTTGGTGTATCTTCTGGCAGGAAAGGAGAGAAGGAGACTTGGTGGTGGAACCACACAGGAAATCATACAAGGAAAAAGGTTAGCTAAGAAGAAGTAGGACACTGAGAGGACCGAGAAGAGGCGAAAGGAATACATTGAGATGCGACACAGGGCAAAGGTAAAGGTGGCAAAGGCCAAACAAGAGGCATATGATGACATGTATGTCAGGTTGGACACTAAAGAAGGAGAAAATAATCTATACAGGCTGGCCAGACAGAGGGACAGAGATGGGAAGGATGTGCAGCAGGTTTGGGTGATTAAGGATAGAGATGGAAATATGTTGACTGGTGCCAGCAGTGTGCTAGCTAGATGGAAATAATACTTCGGAGAGTTGATGAAATGAGTTGATGAAAATGAGAGAGAATTGAGAGTAGAAGAGTGTGGTGGACCAGGAAGTGGCAATGATTAGTAAGGGGGAAGTTCGAAAGGCATTAAAGAGGATGAAAAATGGAAAGGCAGTTGGTCCTTATGAGATTCCTGTGGAGGTATGGAAGCATCTACGAGTGGTGGCTGTGGAGTTCTTGACCAGCTTGTTCAATAGAATTCTTGTGCGTGAGAAGAAGCCTGAGGAATGGAGGAAAAGTGTGCTGGTGCCCATTTTTAAGAACAAAGGTGATGTGCAGAGCTGTGGGAACTATCGAGGAATAAAGTCGATGAGCCACACAATGAAGTTATGGGAAAGAGTCGTGGAGGCTAGAATCAGGACAGAAGTGAGTATTTGCGAGAAACAGTATGGTTTCATGCCTAGAAACAGTACCACAGATGCATTATTTGCCTTGAGTATGTTGATGGAAAAGTACAGAGAAGGTCAGAAGGAGATACATTGTGTCTTTCTCGAACTAGAGAAGGCCTATGATAGAGTACCCAGAGAGGAACTGTGGTACTGCATGCGGAAGTCTGGCGTGGCAGAGAAGTATGTTAGAATAATACAGGACATGTACAAGGGCAGCAGGACAGCGGTGAGGTGTGCTGTAGGTGTGACAGATGAATTTAAGGTGGAGGTGGGACTGCATCAGGGATCAGCCCTGACCCCCTTCCTTTTTGCAGTGGTGATGGATAGGCTGACAGATGAGGTTAGACTGGAATCCCCGTGGACCATGATGTTTGCAGATGACATTGTGATCTGCAGTGAAAGCAGTGAGCAGCTGGAGGAACAGTTAGAAAGATGGAGGCATGCAGTGGAAAAAGAGGAATGAAGATTAGCCGAAGTAAGACATAATATATGTGCATGAATGAGTTGGGGTGGTGGGGGAAGAAGTGAGGCTACAGGGAGAAGAGATAGCAAGGGTGGAGGACTTTAAATACTTGGGGTCAACCGTCCAGAACAATGGGGAGTGTGGTCAGGAAGTGAAGTAACGGGTCCAAGCAGGTTGGAACGGGTGGAGGAAGGTGTCAGGTGTGTTATGTGACAGAAGAGTCTCTGCTAGGATGAAGGGCGAAGTTTATAAAACAGTGGTGAGGCCAGCCATGATGTACGGAATTAGAGACAGTGGCACTGAAGAGACAACAGGAAGCAGAGCTGGAGGTGGCAGGAAATGAAGACTGTTGAGGTTCGCTCTCGGAGTGACCAGGTTGGATAAAATCAGAAATGAGCTCATTCAGAGGGACAGCCAAGGTTCGATGTTTTGGAGACAAAGTTAGAGAGAGCAGACTTTGATGGTTTGGACACGTCCAGAGGAGAAATAGTGAGGATATTGGTAGAAGGATGATGAAGATGGAGCTGCCAGGCAAGAGAGCTAGAGGAAGACCAAAGAGAAGGTTGATGGATGTTGTGAGGGAAGACATGATGGCAGTTGATGTTCGAGAGGAGGATGCAGGAGATAGGCTTCCATGGAAAAGGATGACGCCGATTCTGTTCACAACTTTTATGGACAGAATTTCTAGGCGCAGCCAAGGCATAGAGGGGGTCCGGTTTGGTGGCCTCAGTATTGCATCTCTGCTTTTTGCTGATGATGTGGTTCTGTTGGCTTAATCAAGCCGTGAGCTCCAACTCTCACTGGAGCAGTTCACAGCCGAGTGTGAAGCGGCTGGGATGAGAATCAGCACCTACAAATCTGAGACCATGGTCCTCAGTCGGAAAAGGGTGGCATGCCCTTTCCAGGTCGGGGATGAGATCCTGCAAAAAGTGGAGGAGTTCAAGTATCTTGGGGTCTTGTTCACGAGTGAGGGAAGAATGGAACGGGAGATCGACAGGCGGATCGGTGCAGCATCTGCAGTGATGCGGACTTTGTATCGGTTCGTTGTGGTAAAGAAGGAGCTAAGCCGAAAGGCGACGCTCTCAATTTACCGGTCGATCTACGTTCCTACCCTCACCTATGGTCATGAGCTGTGGGTCGTGACCGCTGCTCCACCACATCGAGAGGAGCCAGATGAGGTGGCTGGGGCATCTGATTCGGATACCTCCCGCACGCCTCCCTGGTGAGGTGGCGTCTCCTCCCCCCGGGAGGAGACCCCGGGGACATCCCAGGACACGCTGGAGAGACTACATCCTTCGGCTGGCCTGGGAACGCCTCGGGATCCCCCCGCCAAGAGCTGGATGAAGTGGTTGGGGAGAGCAAGTCTGGACGTCCCTGCTAAAGCTACTGCCCCCCGCGACCCGACCTCGGATAAGCGGTAGAAAATGGATGGATAAATTTTTTTTGACTGCACGTTGGTCGGCTGGTTAGCACATCTGCCTCACAGTTCTAGGGACCGGGGTTAAAATCCCGGCCCCGCCTGTGTGGAGTTTGCATGTCCCCCCGTGCCTGCATGGCTTTTCTCCGGGCACTCCGGTTTCCTCCCACATTCCAAAAACATGCATTCTTGGTTCACCAAAGACTCTAAATTGCCCGTAGGTGCCAATGATTGTTTTTCTATGTGTACTGCGATTGGCTGGTGACTAGTTCAGGGTGTACCCCGCCTCCCGCCTGAAGATCGCTGGGATAGTCCAGCACGCCCGCGAACCTCGTGAGGAGAAGCGGTAAAAAGAAAATGGATGAATTTTTCTTCTTTATTCAATGTTAAATTTCCTTTTCTGCTATCATTTTGCAGCTCTCAGAGGGGACTGGTACTACTTTGCTGGGAGAGCCATTGCAGTGAGCTTGGTACATGGAGGTCCACCACCAAACTTCCTTTTCCCAGTACTATTTAGTCTTTTGGTCAATGGTTCAGCAAATCAAAATGTCGAAGATATAGCTGACACCGAACTCATGGATAAAGTAAAAAAGGTAATTTGGTAGTTGTTACATCTTAAACTGCATTGCAATTACTTTACATTGCAAAGTTCTCGTTTTCCAATTTGAAAGGTGAAGCGACCCACCTTTTACTTTGAATGCCACCACTGCTGAATTGGCAAGTGTTGATAGCAAAGTGCATTTCCCTTTTTACTTATTGCAACATTAGGGAACAGTGCGCAGTTAGGAAAGCATTTTGTGAAACAAGGTTGTTTGGAAGCAGCACCTTTTATTTGTTAAATTCAATGACAGTTTTGCAGTAACATATTAATCCTAAAGGGAATATTTAATTTCTTGTCGAAAATTTGTGCACAGTATTAAGATTTTAAGGGTAGCGTTTAAAGGGCAACTTTCAGAGTTTTGAATGTCTTTGCCTTTCTCCCCCTGTCTGGAGAATTTTGGGTTAAAAAATTATTCACCCAGCCCTGTTGTCAAAATTTAATAAGACTTGAATGAAGCTGCCATAAGTCCCTCTGCTTGTCCTTGTAATGCTAGGTATCTGAAAGTACGCTTGATGACCTCGAGAAGTCAAAAAAATCCTTTGCTCGACTACTTGGCCAATGCAGGATGTTTGAGGCCTATGCAGTCGATTACAGAAAAGGCTCTGCTGGTACATGACATTGTCATGTTTCAGGTCATTCACAGGGTTCAAGGCCCATTTCAGAGGTATGCAGTAAAAGCTGTTGTACACTTTTCTCTTCCGGGTATGCCAGCACGGTTTAAGACGACTGTCACTAAATTTATTTATTTATATATTTATTTTTAAGTACTTTAACCGACTGTTTAGTTCTAACAGAAGAAGAGGGGCCATCCAAACTTGAGAAAATCTTGGCCTTCACAACAGGAGCATCTGTGGTACCACCTATTGGCTTTACTCCAACTCCTTCTGTCCAGTTCCTTCATCAAGGAGATAATGATGCTTTTTCTCTGTTCCCTCTTGCCAACACGTGCATTAATTGCATAAAGTTGCCATTATATGCCTCTTACGAACTGTTTAAGTTCGACTTTGCGTTTGGGAACACATATGGGTTTGGCCGAGCATGAACATGTTATTCTCAAATGTGAAAGTACATGGCTAAGAAATCTACAGAAGTAACAAAATTTTTTTAAGCATTTTTGTAACAAAAATCAGACAATTTTCATTAAGTTGACCTCTAATCACAAACTCTTGAGAGGGGAAAAAAACAAAACCCTTGGTCTTCTTTAACAGATGTATAGTCAATGTTCAGTCATTGAATAAAGTTCAGAAGTGAACAGAAAATATCTATTCCATGGTTACCATCATTTTCGAGTGGGTTCAGTTGTTGAATCATGTTCATTGTAATGTCATCCATTTATGTATTAATTTCTGGAATCACCACATTATTATTAGTTTGCAGTTCAGGTAATGGGCCTTCTTGATCAACGCCAAAGTAGTTATTAGCATCAAAGACACTGTTAATGGCTGGATGGATTCCTGCATTGTTAATAACACCATTGATTGATAAATTCAGTTGTTGCTCTTTCAATTCTTGGCAGATACACATAGTGCAGGCCAAATAGATGTATCTATCTATCTATCTTAAAATAAATCTCCCACAAAGATGTATGCGAGCATTTGAGATGGAAATGTGAAAGGATTTGAGGATATTTTATGAATGGATTTTAGGATGGTATGTGAATAGATCTGACATGTTCATGTGAGCGTGTATTTATGAGTTGAAAAGTGGTTTCAAAATAAAATATGGCTTTGACCAACAGCGATAAAGTGCAATTGTAAGCCTAACTTAAGCAGTAGCGTTACATAGCATTATACTGTATAGTCCATACATATATATTTATAATGTATATATGTCGTATACTTGTTGATTATTGTGTTTCAATAACACTTTTCCTCATTGATTTAAAATGAGTGCTTTTAAAGTGAAAGTGCTGACGGATATGACGTAATGGTCGGCCAATCAGAAGCCGTGTCGTGTGTGACGTAGTACGAGGCTGGCTCGTCTATCAAGAGCGAGACACCATTATTTCGTCGCGGATTCTGGCGAATAAATGTGCCTTTCGGGCTAAAGCGCAGTGGACATGTGTTTACTCCTGGACTCAAGGCAGAGTTTCAACACCGCTGCGTTACAATCTGAAACGTATACGTTTCGTTGCAGGCAAGACTCGTGCGGATGAGAGTGTTTGAGTAGTCCTTATGAGAGCCATTCAGTAGTTTGTGTGTGTGTGAAAGCATTTGAATAGTAAGTGTGAGAGCCAATCCTGAATAATGTCCCTAACGGCCTCTCATACTCAAGGCAACCAACTCGGCTTGGAGTCGGGCTGCCACACTCTGCTGCTCCCTCGCTGGGAACAGACATGACATCAAGAATAGAAACGGGGGTTTCATTTCTCTGTGGATCATTGGTTTATGGGTATGATTCTCATTTTGGGTTCGAGAGGTTCTGGACGAGCCCTCCTTCAAAACATTGTTTGTAATCTATCTGCTGCATTTTTAACTATCTTGTCATACGGTGGCCCATGTGACTAGCTATGAGGTCATAAGCTCCTCAGTGTGGTTTGTTGTTCATGGGGTATGATTCTCACTTGGGGTGTGAGCGGTTCCTCCTGGAAAAGGCCATTTTCAGTGCCGTCACGTGAAAAGTAATGCGGCCTACTGTGCATCCTGTGGCTTGTTGGTCTAGCGGTGTGATTCTCGCTTTGGGTATGAGTGGTCCCGGTTTCAATTCCTGAATGAGTCCCCCTAAGGAAACATCTGAGGTGGATTAGTATGGTGCAATAATAAAAGTGTGTTCTCTCAAGGTGACCTGTGTAACAAGTGAAGTGGTCATTGAGGAGTCATGTTTTGGTTGATGGGTATGATTCTTGCTGAGAGAAGCTCAACCGTGTATTTTAAGATCTGTGGTTATTGGCTTCCTTGTCATATGGTTGCCCATGTGACAAGTTATGAAGTCATCTGCTCTTCTGTGTTGGTTGTTGGTCTCGGGCCATACTTCTCACAAAATCTTGCCGTTTCTCTGGCAGACACTACTCGACATTTATTCCGATAGCACCCTATCCCGTCTTTTACCATCACTGGGCTTAATCTTGTCAAGTCAAACACTGTCCGAGAGGTGGAAGCAGAAAACGTGTCACCAGTCAACGCGACGGGACACACCAATGTCTTTTTTCTCTGCGTGCGAGTGCGTGTGAGATATTGTGGGGGGACAAAATGACGACAAACGTGTTCGTCACTGGTGCTCGGGAGAGAATGTTCATTGAAGGATTGCTTGAGGTATGTTTACGTACTTTTCATACGATACGGCTTGCAAGCAGGCAACAAAATGTTATGTACCCGAGCAAGCGCAAGCAAGTACGGTTGTACGTAAGCATGCCAGCGTTCTGTCGAATCATGCCCTAAAGCTTCAGTAAACATTGGTTTGTGCGTTAGAATAAATGTTAACAACGGCGCGCAAGTATTTTGTCAACGGCAAGCCAGGGAGGTGATGCGCCGGTCACAATACGCAAGCCTTCTGGTCTCCGTCAAGTTGCGCTGCCGCAACTTGTGACATGTCACACTGCACAGAAGATATCCAAAAACAAATCAAATTTGCCAGTTCATTTTGGCGTCGTAGGGCCATATCGTTTGTCGTGGCTTATGTCACACGACAAGAAGTTTTGTCGTTCCTGACATATGTCCTGGAAAATCGGCTGCGATAGCTAATCGGGCCAATATTGGGGCTTGAATCCTTTTGTTTGATTAAGGCATAAGAAGATTATTCTCTCAGCCAATGAATTGCAGTTGTTGGCTTAAATTATTTCAGAGCTCTGCTTTCCACATTTTTCATGTCAAGGTTGGCTATGATAGGGAATGCCGGGGATCCCATTTTTTTACTTCCTTGGTCGGGCTTACATTTCCCAATAAAATTCCACTTAAAAAAGAAGGGCTTTTCAGGTTGTGTGGCCGAGCGGTCCATGGCGCTGGATTAAGGCTCCAGTCTCTCAGGAGGTGTGGGTTTAAATCCCACCACTGCCAGTTCCTTGTCAATATAGTTAATGTCTTACTATTTTGTCATTGGCTCCGACAAGGCGTTGAGGACTAGATATTTTTGGCCACAAAAAAGTCGAGCTCTTTGCCGTTCTGTTTGGACTGTTTGCTTGTTGCCGTAAAATATTATTTCCCCTGAAAGTGTTTGCCTTCATGTCATCTCCTTTGTCTTTCACGCTGAACTGTCGTGCCGGATTTATGGGTACTTACACAGTGATTTTAAATTGACAGAACTGAATAAATTCCGATTTTATTTTCCAGTAAGAAGTGAATTGAGGAAAGGGTCACTACACGTGGGCCTCAGCCAAAGAGTTGACAAGTCTTAATTGCACAATATTCTCACGAAGAGTAAAACGTAAAATGTCTTGTTTCTGTGTGTGCGAACTAAACCCAGTGATGGAAAACACAACATCCTATGAGCAGACATATGATAACAGAAAACAATCTCCAGATAGCAGAGGATGGTTTCAATCCTTCGAACTCTGGGTTATGGGGCCAGCACGCTTCCGCTGTACCACTCTGCTCTTTAGTCATTGGCATTGGTATGTACTCTTTTACCGTTTGACAAATATCAGGCAGCCGCCAGCAACAGGGCTGTTCCGGTTGTCTCATGGCTGGATCAGGTTACAAGACAAATTTGGTCTTTCCTGATTCATGATGGCGCCTACCAGTGTGGTCGCCTCAGTTACGCGCTCTCTAGTATTGTTTTTGTTTTTGTGTTTTTCGTTCGTCTTTGGAGACATTACATGACTCACTTACACAAGGGGAGGCTTGCTAACCATCAGGGAGGCTACTCCGGACTTTCTTTCATCAACTTTTGCAAATCCGCTCAGTTTTTTCCCCGAGTTACTCACCGGAGCGGCGTCCGCGGTCTTCTGCGCATGGAGCCGGAGGCGACGCCACAGAGGGAAGCGAACCGGCTTCCAGGTGAAACTCTGCATGAGAGGATACAGATTGGGGTTCCCGTCGATCCACCTCACGAATACACGCTCCCTACCCAACAAAATGGACGAGCTTCATCTCCTGATAAAGACCAGTAAAGACTTGGGATGTTCCGCCGCCATGTGCTTTACGGAAACCTGGCTTTGCGACGCTGTCCCCCATGGCGCAGTCATGCTTCCCGGCTTCCATATTCACCGAGCAGACCGCGACATGGAATCATCGGGGAAAACAAAAAACAAAAGGAGGCGGGATATGCTTCTATATCAACGAAAAATGGTGTACGGACGTCACAGAGCTCAACACACACTGCAGCCCGCATTTGGAGTCGCTGTTTTTGAACTGTAAGCCATTCTACTCACCGCGTGAGTTCGCATCATTCATTCTTGCTGGCGCCTATATTCTGCCTCAAGCTAACACCAACGCCGCACTGCTAACGCTCACGAAATTGAAAAAAAAAAACACCCGGACTCACCCCTCATTATTCAACCACGAACTCCCTAAATACAAGCATTACATCGATTCACCTACCAGGGAAAATAACATTTTAGACCACTGTTATACTACGCTAAAAAATGCATACCGTGCTATACCTCGTGCCACCCTGGGCTCGTCTGATCACTGCTTAATTCACTTAATACCGACATACAGGCAAGAACTTAAATGCGCGAAAAATGTACCATCAGTCATTTCACACTTTCAACAACAACAAGCCGTGGTTTACTGCCAAACTTAAGCAGCTTCGCCAAGCTAAGGAGGACGCATATCAGAGCGGGGACAGGGCCCTGTATAATGGAGCTAGAAACCAGCTGACTAAAGAAATTAACATTGCAAAGAGCAACTATGCAGCAAAGTTGGAAAAACAGTTTAGCGCGAAGGACTCGAAATAAGTCTGACATGCATTCCAATCGGTGACTAATTACAAGCGACAATCCCTCCAAGCTGAGAACAATAGCACACTAGCCAACGACTTGAATACCTTCAACTGCAGATTTGAATAGGACACTTTCACACCCCACACCCACCCAGCCGCATCACCGACCCCTATCACACCATCGACTTCTGCGTTAACCATCCACGAACAGGATGTGAGGCGCATCTTCAAACAACAAAAGATTAACAAAGTGGCAGGCCCAGACCATGTTGCCCCATCCTGCCTCAAAGTCTGCGCGGACCAGATCGCGCCAGTCTTCACTTAGATCTTCAATAGATCTCTGGAACTGTGCGAAGTACCATCCTGTTTCAAACGCACCACCATCATTCCAGTCCCCAAGAAACCTGCAATCTCGGGTCTAAATGACTACATCTCTGTCGCCTTGACATCTGTGGTTATGAAGTCCTTTGAACGTATCGTGCTGGACCACCTCAAGAGCGTCACAGGTCCCCTGTTGGATCCCCTGCAGTTTGCCTACCGAGCGAACAGGTCTGCGGATGATGCAGTCAACATGGGACTGCACGTCATCCTAGAACACCTCGACAGTGCAGGGACCTACGCGATGATCTTGTCAGTGGACTTCAGCTCAGCGTTCAACACCATCATCCCTGAACTCCTTTCATCCAAGCTTCTCCAGCTCACCGTCTCACCTGCCATCTGCCAGTGGATTTAGAGCTTTCTGATGGGCTGGACACAGCAGGTGAGGCTGGGGGAGGCCACCTCATCCACACGCAGCATCAGCACTGGGGCGCCCCAAGGTTGTGTCCTCTCTCTGCTGCTCTTCTCTCTCTACACGAACAACTGCACCTCCGCGCACCCGGCTGTCAAACCCCTGAAGTTTGCAGATGACACCACTGTCATCGGCCTCATCAAAGACGGTGACGAGTCTGCATATCGACAGGAAGCGGCTGTGCGTGAGAATAAATGTTAACAACGGCGCGCAAGTATGTTGACAACGGCAAGCCAGGGAGGCGATGCGCTGGCCACAATACGCAATTCTACTGGTCTCCGTCAAGTTGCGCTGCCGGAGAGTTGTCGTTGACTTGTCACACTCCACGGAAGATATCCCCCAAAAAAAATCCAATTTGCCAGACATCACTTTGGCGTCGTAGGGCCAAATCGTTTTTTGTGGCTTATGTCACACGACAAGAAGTTTTGTCGTTCCTGACATATGTCGGGACACGATCTGGAAAATCGGCTGCGATAGCTAATCGGGCCAATATCAGGGCTAAAATCCTTTAGTTTGATCTTGGCATAAGAAGATTGTTCTCTCAGCCAATGAATTGCAGTTGTTAGCTTTAATGATTTTAGAGCTCTGCTTTCCACATTTTTCATGTCAAGGTTGGCTATGAAAGGGAATGCTGGGGATCCCATTTTACTTCCTTGGTCGGGCTTACATTTGCGAATAAAATTCCCCTTAGAAAAATGGGGTTTGCAGGTAGTGTGGCCGAGCGGTCCAAGGCGCTGGATTTAGACTCCAGTCTCTCAGGAGGCGTGGGTTCAAATCCCACCACTGCCAGTTCTATGTTAATATAGTTGCTGTCTATTTTGTCATTGTCTCCGACAAGACATATTTGGCATTTCCCGATGGCACTATGTCAGACTACTGCCATCAAATCTTGACGTTTCTCGGGCAGACAGTGGCAACAATACACAACATTTATTCCGATAGCACCCTATCCCTTTTACCATCACTGGGCTTTATCTTGTCAAATCAAACACTGTCCAAGAGGTGGAAGCAGAAAAAGTGTCACCGGTCAACGCAACGGGACACACTCGTTACGATGGCGACGACAGCAACAATGTGCATCGGCAATGTCTTGTTTCTGTGTGCATGTGCGTGTGAGTGACTGTGTCGGGACAAAATGTGGAAAAACCTGTTCGTTACTGGTGCTCTGGAGAGAACGTTCATTGAACGATTGCTTGAGGTATGTTCACGTACTTTTCAAACAATATGGCTCGCAAGCAGGCAACATTTGATGTACCCTAGCAAGCGCAAGCACGTACGGTTGCACGTAAACATGCCGGCGTTCCGTCGAATCATGCCCAAAAGCATCGGTAAACATTGGTTTGTGCGTGAGAATAAATGTTAACAACGACGCACAAGTATTTTGTCAATGGCAAGCCAGGGAGGTGATGCGCCGGTCACAATATGCAATCCTTCTGGTTTCCGTCAAGTTGCACTGTCGGAGAGTTGTCGTTGACATGTCACACTGCACAGGCATAAGAAGATTATTCTCTCAGCCAATGAATTGCAGTTGTTGGCTTAAATTATTTCCGAGCTCTGCTTTCCACATTTTTCATGTCAAGGTTGGCTATGATATGGAATAACTGGGAACCCATAACACATCATACTTACTTCGGTCGGGCTTACATTTGCCAAAAAATTACACTTACAAAGATGGGGTTTGCAGCAAGTGTGGCCGCCCGGTCCAAGACGCTGGATTTATGCTTCACTCTCTCAGTAGGTGTAGGTTAAAATACCCTCACTTCCACTTCCTTTTCAATATTGTTAATTTCCTACCATTTTGTCATTGGCTCCGACAAGGCGTTTGGGACAATACGTATTTTTGGCCACAAAAAAGTCGAGCTCTTTGCCGTTCTGTTTTGACTGTTTGCTTGTCGCCGTAAATTATTAGCTCTCCTGAAAGTGTTTTCCTTAATGTCATTACTTTTGTATTTCACGCTGTACTGTCGTGCCAACTTTATGGGTACTTATACAGAGTTAAATTTACAGAGTGAATAAAGGATGATTTTATTTTTCAGTAAAACGAGAATTGAGGAAAGGGTCATTAGCCATGGACCTCAGCCAATGATTTGCCAAGTAAATTACATACAATTTCTCACTAAGAGTAAGACGTTAAATGACAGCAGTTCCACAACATCCTATGAGCAGACATACGATAACGGAGATCAAGCTCAGATAGCAGAGGATGGTTTCAATCCATCAACCTCTGAGTTACGGGCCCAGCACACTTCCACTGCGCCACTCTGCTCTCTAGTCATTGTAGTTGGTATGTACTCTTTTACCATCTGACAAATATCAGACAGCCGCCAGCAACAGGGCTGTTTGGTTTGTCTCATGGCTGGATCAGGCTCCAAGACACATTTGGTCTTTCCCAATGACACTATGTCAGACTACTGCCATCAAATCTTGCCGTTTCTCAGACAGACAGTGGCAACACTACTCGACATTTATTCCGATAGCACCTATCCCGTCTTTTACCATCACTGGGCTTTATCTTGTCAAATCAAACACTGTCCGAGAGGTGTAAGCAGAAAACGTGTCACCGGTCAACGCGACGGGACCCACTCGTTACGATGGTGACGACAACAACAATGCGCCGTGTCAGGTTCAAACAACCTAGAACATTTAATAAACAAGGAAGGAAGACAAGAGACTGCTTCTTTTACTGGAACGGAAAGAGTTGTACGCAGTTACAACCTCCTTCCACTCTGAGCACAATCTGCCGATCCCTCTTTTTTTATTTCCTTAGGGTGATTCCGAATTACACAGACGTTGCTGCTGCTATCTTGAGGTAAGGACACACACAGCAGCAACGTGCAACAAACATAGATATAACTCATTGTGCAGATGATAATGCAGATGTGTTCTTCATCAGCGCTGATTGTTTCAACCTTCGACCGCAAAATGTTCCAGTCGCTATCTTTTGATGAGGGCACAGTCCTCTTCACAGACAACTTCAACTTTCATGATACAATCAACATTATACTGTTGAATGAATGCTTTGCAATAGGATTACAGTAAACATGAGATAACTTATGTACATTTATTCTAACACGCCGCGCCAAAGTCTTGTTTGTGTGTGCGTGTGCGTTAGTGACTGTGGGGGGACATCGATTCATCCATCCATTTTCTGAGCCGCTTCTTCTCACTTGAGTCGTGGGCGTGCTGGAGCCTATCCCAGCTATCATCGGGCAGGAGGCGGGGTACACCCTGAACTGGTTGCCAGCCAATCGCAGGGCACATATAAACAAACAACCATTCGCACTCACAGTCACACCTACGGGCAATTTAGAGTTTTCAATTAATCTACCTTGCATGTTTTTGGGATGTAGGAGGAAACCGGAGTGCCCGGAGAAAACCCACACAGGCACGGGGAGAACATGCAAACTCCACAAAGGCGAGACCGAGGCTTGAACACCTGTCCTCAGAACTGTGAGGCTGACGCTCGAACCAGTGGTGCCGCCTGTGGTGGGAAAAATGTGGAAAAACCTGTTCGTCACTGAGAACGTTCATTGAAGGATTGCTTGATTCAGAATCAGAATCATCTTTATTTGCCAAGTATGTCCAAAAAACACACAAGGAATTTGTCTCCGGTAGTTGGAGCCGCTCTAGTAAGACAAACAGACAGTCAATTGACAGAGAAAACTTTTAAGACATAAATACATTGACAAAAAAACAAACAGTCACTGAGCAGTAAAGGGTTGCTAGTTATCTGGTAATGCCGGTAAAAAAATTTTTTGGAAAATTGTGCAAAAAGATGCAGAGTCCTCTAGCACTTAGAGCAGTTCAAATGACTAATATTGCAATAGTCCGGTGCAATGACCATTGTGCAAAGGGCGCCGAGACTTCAAGGAGTGTATACAGTTTAAAGTGACGAGTAGTGCGATAAACTGGGACAATGATGGTTGTGCAAATGTTGCAGACACTCCTCAATCAGTGTGCAAATGGAGCAGATGCGACTCTGGCGTGAGTGGCCAGTATTGGTCAACAACAGATATGCAAATTGTGCAGCGTGGCGAGACAACGACAGTGGGTGCACGAGTAATGTATAATTGGCCCCACAGAAATGTGACAACGAACTCAAGTCAAAAAATTGCTAGCATGTTGTCATGGAATTGTAGGTTAGGTGTTTAAGAAGTTGATTGCAAGAGGGAAGAAGCTGTTGGAATGTCTGCTCATTCTAGTTTGCATTGATCGGTAGCGGCGACCTGAGGGAAGGAGCTGGAGGAGCTGGTGACCGGGATGCGGAGGGTCCGAGAGGATTTTGCACGATCTTGTCTTGGTTCTGGCAGCGTGCAGGTCCTCAAGGGTGGGTAGGGGGGTACCGATAATCCTTTCAGCAGTTTTGATTGTCCGTTGCAGTCGGAGTTTGTCCTTGTTTGTAGCAGCACCAAACCAGACTGTGATGGAAGAACACAGGACTGATTCGATGACCGCGGTGAAGAACTGTCTCACCATCTCCGATGGCAGGCCGTGCTTTCTCAGAAGCCGCAGGAAGTACATCCTCTGCTGGGCCTTTTTGAGGACGGAGTTGATGTTGGTCGCCCACTTCAGGTCCTGAGAGACTGTAATTCCCAGGAACGTGAATGTCTTGACGGTTGACACAAGGCAGCTGGACAACGTGAGGGGCAGCTGTGGCGAACGATGCCTCCTGAAGTCCACGATCATCTCTACAGTCTTGAGCGTGTTCACCTCCAGGTTGTGTCGGCCACACCACAGCTCCAGCCACTCCGCTTCCTGTCGATATGCAGACTCGTCACCGTCCTTGATGAAGCCGATGACAGTGGTGTCATCTGCAAACTTCAGGAGTTTGACAGTTGGGTTCGCTGAGGTGCAGTTGTTCGTGTAGAGAGAGAAGAGCAGCGGAGAGAGGACACAACCTTGGGGCGCCCCAGTGCTGATGCTGCGTGTGGATGAGGTGGCCTTCCCCAGCCTGACCTGCTGTGTCCTGCCTGTCAGAAAGCTGTAAATCCACTGGAAGATGGCAGGTGAGACGCTGAGCTGGAGAAGCTTGGATTAAAGGAGTTCAGGGATGATGGTGTTGAACGCTGAGCTGAAGTCCACGAACTCGCGTAGGTCCCTGCACTGTCGAGGTGTTCTTGGATGAAGTGCAGTCCCATGTTGACTGCATCATCCGCAGACCTGTTCGCTTGGTAGGCAAACTGCAGGGGGTCCAGCAGGGGACCTGTGACACTCTTGAGGTGGTCCAGCACGAGACGTTCAAAGGACTTCATGACCACAGATGTCAAGGCAACATCTGAGGTATGTTCACGTACTTTTCATACGTTACGGCTCCCAAGCAGGCAACAAAATGTCATGTACCCTAGCATGGGTCCCACCACTGCCATTTCCTTGTCAATATAGTTATTGTCTTACTATTTTGTCATTGGCTCCGACAAGGCGTTTGGGACAACAGATATTTTTGGCCACAAAAAAGGTGAGCTCTGCCTTTCTGTTTGGGCTGTTTGCTTGTCGCCGTAAAATATTATTTCCCCTGAAAGTGTTTGCCTTCATGTCATTACCTTTATCTTTCACGCTGAACTGTCATGCCACCTTTATAAGTACTTACACAGTGATTTTAAATTGACAGAACAGTGAATAAATGAAGATTTTTCTTTTCAGTAAGAAGTGAATTGTGTCACTCACCGTGGGCCTCAGCCAAAGAGTTGACAAGTCTTAATTGCACAATATTTCTCACGAAGAGTCAGACGTTAAATGATAGCAGTTCCACAACATCCTATGAGCAGACATATGATAACAGAGAATGAGCTCCAGATAGCAGAGGAGAGTTTTGATCCATCGACCTCTGGGTTATGGGCCCAGCACGCTTCCGCTGCACCACTCTGCTCTCTAGTCATTGTTGTTGGTATGTGCAACAGGGCTATTCGGGTTATCTCATGCCTGGATCAGACGACAAGACACATTTGTTCTTTCCCGATGGCACGATGTCATACTACTGCCATCAAACCTTGCCGTTTCTGGGGCAGACAGTGGCAACACTACTCGACATTTATTCCGATAGCACCCTATCCCGCCTTTTACCATCACTGGGCTTTATCTTGTCAAATCAAACACTGTCCGAGAGGTGGAAGCAGAAAACGTGTCACCGGTCAACGCAACGGGACACACTCGTTACGATGGTGACGACAACAACAATGCGCCGCGTCAATGTCTTGTTTCTGTGTGTGCCTGTGCATGTGAGTGACTGTGGGGGGACAAAATGTTGAAAAACCTGTTCGTCACTGGTGCTTGGGAGAGAATGTTCATTGAAGACTTGCTTGAGGTATGTTCACGTACTTTTCATACGATACAGCTCGCAAGCTGACAACAAAGCGTTATGTACCTGAGCAAGCGCAAGCACATACGGGTGCACGTAAACATGCCGGTGTTCCGTCGAATCAAATTCTAAAGCTTCGGTAAACATTGGTTTGTGCGTGAGAATAAATGCTAACAACGGCGCACAAGTATATTGACAACGGCAAGCACGGGAGGCGATGCGCCGGTCACAATACGCAATCCTACTGGTCTCCGTCAAGTTGCGCTGTCGAAGAGTTGTCGTTGACATGTCACACGACACGGAAGATATAAAAAAATAAAACTAATTTGCCAGACATCATTTTGGCGTCGTAGGGCCAAATTGTTTGTCGTGGTTTATGTCACACTACAATAAGTTTTGTCATTTCCGACATATGTCGGGACCGATCTGGGAAATCGGCTGCGATAGCTCATCAGGTCAATATTGGGGCTAAAATCCTTTTGTTTGATCTCGGCATAAGATGATTATTCTCTCAGCCAATGAATCGAAGTTGTTGGCTTAAATGATACAAGATACTTGAATCATTTAAACCAACAACTTCCATTATTGTGGTAAAGAAGGAGCTAAGCCGAAAGGCGAAGCTCTCAATTTACCAGTCGATCTACGTTCCTACCCTCACCTATGGTCACGAGCTGTGGGTCGTGACCGAAAAAACAAGATCCCGGATACAAGCGGCCGAAATGAGTTTTCCTCCGCAGGGTGTCCCCTTTCCCTTAGAGATAGGGTGAGAAGCTCGGTCATCCGGGAGGATCTCAGCTCCTTCACATCGAGAGGAGCCAGATGAGATGGCTGGGGCATCTGATTCGGATGCCTCCCGGACGCCTCCCTGGTGAGGTGTTCCGGGCACGTCCCACCGGGAGGAGACCCCGGGGACGACCCAGGACACGCTGGAGAGACTGCATCCTTCGGCTGGCCTGGGAACGCCTCGGGATCCCCCCGGAAGAGATGGATGAAGTGGTTGGGGAGAGGGAAGTCTGGGCATCCCTGCTAAACTGCCCCCGTGACCCGACCTCGGATAAGCGGTATAAAATGGATGGATGGATGGATGGCTTAAATGATTTCAGAGCTCTCCTTTCCACATTTTTCATGTCAAGGTTGGCAATGATAGGGAATGCCGGGGATCTCACCTTTTTCGGTCGGGCTTACATTTGCCAATAAAATTCCCCTTACAAAGATGGGCTTTTCAGGTATTGTGGCTGAGCAGTCCAAGGTGCTGGATTAAGGCTCCAGTTGTTCAGGAGGAGTGGGTTAAAATCCCACTACTGCCAGTTGCTTGTCAATATAGTTAATGTCCTTCCATTTTGTCATTGGCTCCGACAAGGCGTTTGGGACAATAAATGTTTTTGGCCACATAATAGTCAAGCTCTTTGCCGTTCTGTTTGGACTGTTTGCTTTTCGCCGTAAAATATTAGCTTCCACAAATTAGACTTAATGCTCACTGAGGATGAGGAAGATTTGTTCAAGGAAGTGCCAGAGAAGTTATGGTCTAAAGGACCGACAGATGTTGGGTTAATAAAAGGAACCTTACCAGTACATATCAGGCCAAAAACTGAATACAGACCATGCGTAAGACAATATCCATTGAAACAGGATGCATACGAAGGCATCAAACCAGTAATTGAAGATTTGATTGCTGCTGGAGTAATAGTAAAATGTGATGACTCGCCATGCAACACTCCAATATTCCCACTAAAGAAAGCGCCACAATCTGTAGGATGCCGCATGGTGCAAGACTACAAGCAGTAAAGAATGCAGTCAATTCAAAGAGCTCCATGTGTGCCTGACCCTTACACTTTGTTGAATACACTCAGACCAGATGCTACAGTCTTTACTGGAGTAGATATCAGCAATGCATTATTTTCTATACCCATAGATGAGTATAGTCAGTTTTGGTTTGCATTTACATTTGGAGGATAAAGATGCACTTTTACTAGATTGCCACAAGCCTACTGTGAATGTCCAACTATTTATTCGCAAGTCATGAGCGCTAGTATGGCTAAATTTCAACCAGCAGGAGGAAGTCAAATCTTACTCTATGTAGATGATGTATTGCTGGGATCACCAGACATGGAAACATGTAAAAAAAAAGATACATTAGCATAATTAAAACATCTGGCTAAAGAAGGGCACAAAGTGAGATAAAATAAACTACAAATGTGCAAACAAGTTAAATATCTAGGGCATAATCTCAGTACAGGAGGAAGAACTATAGTAGAGGATAGAAAAACTGCAATTCTCCAGGCTCCAAAACCTCAAACAAAGAAACAGATGTCATTTTTAGGCCTCACAAATTATTGTAGAATCTGGGTTCCAAATTATGCAGAAATCCCTGCGCCCCTGAGTAAAATGATGTATGAGGAAGACCTCAAAATGACATCACCCTTAAAGTGGACTGATTAAGCAGAAAAAACTTTTTGTGAAATAAAACAAGTTTTATTGTCAAGTACGGCACAAGCCTCGGAAGATTATAGCAAACCCTTTTTCCAAATGGGAGATTGCAAATGTCATTTTATAACCTCAGTTTTAGTGCAGCAACATGGAAGCAAGATGAAATCAATAGCATATTTTTCTTCCAAACTGGACAGTGTAGCATGTGCATTACCCACTGTGTAAGAGCAGTTATTGCAACATCTATTGCTGTAGAAACAAGTGCAACCATAGTTTTGTTCCATCCTCTGATCTTAAGGGTACCATATGCAGTTTCTGCATTGCTTTTGCAGACAAACATGAAATTTTTATAACCAGCGAGACATTTATCGTGTCTGGCTACATTGTTATCACACATATAACTATCGAGAGATGCACAACATTGAACCCAGCCACATTGTTACCACTACCTGAGCATGGTAAAAAACATGATTGTCAAGAGTTAGCAGAAACAACAGCCAAAAGCAGATGTGACCTGAAAGATCAGCCTTTAGAAAAAGAAGAGGTCCTATTTGTAGATGGCTCATCTAAGAAAAATGAACTCGGGAAAACACAAACAGGTTATGCAGTAGTGACTAAAGACACTGTAATAAAAGGTTCTCATCAAATTACTCAGCTCAGGCAGCAGAATTAGCAGCGTTAACAGAAGCATGTAAAATAATGAGAGGAAAGGATGTTACTATTTACACAGATAGTCAATATGCATTTGGCACAGTACACACCTTTGCACATTATTGGAAGAATAGAGGCATGATATCATCAACAGGCAAATTGGTTACACATGCAGAACTCTTATCAAAACTATTAGAAGCAGTGCAGCTGCCACGGACCTTAGCCATTTGCAAATGTGCAGCACACACGTCAGGCACAGACAGTGTCTCCCTGGGGAACGGATTTGCAGATAAAACAGCTAAAGAAGCAGCTGTAGGACAGACACGTGTTAATAGTAGAAGATAACACAAATTTAGACAAAGACACGTTAAAAAACATGCAAACACAAAGTCCCAAAGCTGAACAAGAACTTTGGGGGAAAAAAATGGCGCAAAATTGCAAAATGACATTTATGTATGACCAAATAAAAAAACTATCCTACCAAAAAAATCTATTCAAATGGGCTGCTATATTGAATCATGGTGTAACACATGTCTCAACAAGAGGGATGGTGGGGTAGATACATTAACATGATACAACTTATGGTTTTAATTATGATTTAAAAAAAAAACATTTTATAGGGCATGTTTGACATGTGCAAGGCACAATCCACAAGGTAATTTGAGACTACGTAGAGGATGCTTCCCTACACCACAATACCTGTTTCAAATTATCCATATGGACTTCATAGAATTAAACCAAAGTGAGGGAAAAAATATTGTTTGGTCATCATAGCCTTTTCAAAATGGATAGAAATCTTCCCAACCAAACATCCAGATGAATTGACAGTGGCAAAAGCACTTTGTAAGGATATCATTCCAAGATATGGTATTCCTGAAAAAATATACGTCATGAACGGAACAGAGGATAGGACCCAAAAATGCACGACTCCAAAACAAATGGACAGTTTCCAAAAAGAGAGGTTTAATAGACGGGCATAGGTCGGTACACAGGCAGGCAATCCAAAAAAGGCAACAGTATCCAAAAACATGAGGCAAAGAGGCAAGGTCGATAATCGGAACAGGGTCAAGTCTTACTGTGAGTCTCTGACGTGGAAACAAGGAATGCTGGAACGCTACGACAAGGTACAACGAACTGGCCACGAGAGGGAATGAGACACGAGGTTAAATACAAGAGGTAATTAGGGTGAACGAGGCACAGGTGGTGAAGATGCTCACAGGAGCAGGTGTGTGTGAAACAGGGGGGAAGACAAAACACGGAACACACCCACATGACAGTACCCCCCCCTTAACGGCCGGCCCCAGACGGCCCTGGGGCCCCTGGATGCGCAACGTGGAAGTCCCGAATGAGCGAATCATCCATGATAAACGCAGACGGTACCCATGAACGTTCCTCAGGCCCATAGCCCTCCCAGTCCACCAGATATTGAAATCCCCTCCCCCTCCGACGAGACGACAACAGCCACTTCACAGAGAAGACAGGGCCCCCATCCACAAACCGGGGGGGAGGAGGGGGCCTGGAAGGCGGGACCAGAGGGGACTCCCGGGCTGGCTTGAGTAGGCTGACGTGAAAAGCAGGGTGGACCCGCATCGACCTTGGGAGCCTCAGCTTCACGGTGACAGGGTTGATGATCTTTGTGATGGGGAAGGGCCCAACGAACCTGGGAGCGAGCTTCAAACCAGTTTCTGAGACCAGGATCGCGGCTCCTGTGAAGCGAGACATCGGAGCCCAGTCTCCAGGTCCTGGTTCAGCCTCTCGGTTTGGCCGTTGGTTTCAGGATGAAACCCAGATGACAGACTGATGGTAGCACCTATGAGATTGCAAAACTCCTTCCAAAATTGCGAAATGAATTGGGGACCCCTATCAGACACCACATTCTTGGGGAAACCATGGAACTTGAAAACCTGATTAATCATCAGCTCAGCAGTGTCTTTAGCTGAGGGGAGTTTTGGAAGTGCAATGAAGTGTGCCATCTGAGAGAACCTGTCAACAACTGTAAGAATGGTGGTATTGGCTTTAGAGGCCGGTAATCCTGTCACAAAGTCTACGGAAATGTCTGACCAAGGACGTTGTGGTATTGGCAGGGGTCGCAACTCCCCAGAAGGACGTTGATGAAAGGGCTAGTTAGCAGCACATTCCTGGCAAGCACTGACGTAAGCGATAACATCCCTCCTCACATTAGGCCACCAAAAGCGGTGTTCGACCACTGATTGAGTCTTGGCAATGCCTGGGTGACATACAGTTCGGTTTGTGTGAGCCCAGTGGATGACTCTTCCCCTTAAGGTCGGAACCACATAAAGCCTGTTTTCAGGGCAATCTTCAGGGCTAATAGTGTTTTTCAGAGCCCCTTTAACCGCAGTTTCAATGTCCCAAACAAAAGCGGAAATGAAACATGACTTGGGCAAAATAGTCTTAGGGTCGGACAAAGAATTCTCCTCGCAGAAAATACGTGACAAAGCATCTGGCTTACCATTTTTAGAACCAGGTTGGTAGTGAAGGGAATATAGAATACTTTATATTCTAATATGTAACTCTAACTAGTTTGGAAGAGAATGTGTATTGGAGTATAGGAGTATATTGCAGGAAGGCCCCCCATCAGGGGGTATTTGGAGACAGATGGCAAAGAAGAAAGGAACTGCGGGGAGCCACTATAATCATTGAATGCAGGAGACATCGACAGGCGACGTCTGGACCCAGATCAGATAGTCATCATTTGGCCAAACAACGATGACGTCAGATTACGGACCAATCAGACAACAGCGATTCCACACCGGCCTGTTTGAAACATTGTATAAGTCTGGGGTAGAGTCAGATAGTTTTGTTCTACTACTGTATCTGCTAAGGATAAGATAGGGTAGTTACGAACGCAGAGCTCTGCAAAATGTATAGACTCCTCTGTCAGGAATAAATTGGTTGTTTTTTATACATTGTTGTGAACGAAGTTCTTTCACGCAAACGAACACGCTTGGAACTACGGAAATTAGGGGATTTTAAAACACAGGTTCCTTCAAATGGTGACCCTGACGTGATCCTGAAGGAACAATAGATAAAAAGACAGAGGAGCGGACAGGAATTCAGTTGGACTGCAAATCTCCCCGGTGCACCGAAATAAAAAAGGTGAGCGGAAGCCTGTTTGAATATATCACGAATTCTGCGCATTCGAAATTACGAAATTTGGGAGATTTGTGGTACAGTTGTTTTGTTGTCTATAGTTAATAAGACGTTGTGTTGTTAAAATTGCATAATTAAAAGTCAGGGTAACGGAGGACCTGACGTCAGGGTAACAAGGGACCTGACAGACCAGGATCAGAGAAAATCCTGGAAGTAGGGTAACAAGGTACCTACTTGTCCCGTCGTAGACTGACTTGAAATCGGACGCGGTTTCAAATTGTAACGTTTCGGTAGACGTTGGAGATTTTGGGACCCCCCAAAAACCGATTTAGAATAAGATGAGTGTGCCACCAAAACTCGGGGTTGTGAATTGGACAGTCGAGTGTCGAGGTAATGAATGGGATATGTGTCGGATTTGTGGATTGAAAGAGAAAGGCAGAAAAAGAAACAAACAGGATTAAGAAGTGTGTGGGCAAAGTGGAAAAGAAAAAGGAATGTACGTTGTTTCACGTAACAGAGAGGTTATTCTGAAAGGAAAAAGATGAAGGAAAAGTTGTATGCTGCAGGGTGGAGAGAGAATTGAAGGTTGAATAAGAAAATAGAAGAGTGAAAAATTGAGAAGAAAAATTTATGAGATTTGTCTGGTGTGCCCTGCCATGGCAGATGTTACAGCTGTTCAGAAAAAAACAGCGAAAAATTCCCCAGGTAAATACAATTTACGGACCTTTCCGAAAACGGCCCCAGTGACGTCACCGCATTCAAAAAGGTGGGTAAATATAAAAATTGTCTTTATAAAATGTTGAGTTTTTACAGAAGCGGCATTCCCGGACTGGCTGCTGTTGGTGTAATTTGGATCCAGGGGCTGAAAAGGTTGACGGACGGCATGAGCCTGGCGTGTGGTGACATAGTGAGACTGATACGCCTGTTGCAATGCCTGTTGCATTTCGGTTCACCAATCGGATGATATTTTGACACGGTCGGGTCTGAATAATGTCGAACCTGAAATTTAATTTGCCCCTTTTGCTCCTATAGTGTTTGCAGTCATCCGCGACATGTTCCCGTCCTCTTCCCCAACGGTGCCGAAGCTTCCGGACGTCAAACCTCTCATGGATCCCAGTTCTCACTTCGACAATTGCATAAGTATTTGGACAGATAAGACAGGGTCCCATCCTTCCCGTTTAAGGGAGGCCAATGTTATTTATAGAATAGCTTTACTTGACACCTTTGCCGGTTGAAGTTAGGACTGAACCTTTTAAAGACCCTGACCTCATGAAAGGGGGAGATAGCTTCTTTAACTGTCATATGTCACACCATTTGTAACTTCTTGTCAACAGAAAACACAAATCATCAGATCAGGTAAAGGACATGCAGGAACAACTTTTGAAGCTACAATTGGCCCAGGCCCGTAAAGTGGCCATCCAAAAAATAAAAAATAAATTAATTAATTAATTAAAACGGAAGCAGAGAAACAGATGTGGATGGCGCAGGGGTCAACGAGGAGACGAGGCAGGAGACGTGACAGAGTACACCAATGGAGGCAGGGGAAGCCCTTGCCGACCTCCAACGGACCAAGCGTGCTTCAATTGAGGTCAGTAGGGACACTGGGATTGCCAATGTGCTGTTTACCCAATGATTCAACAACGACCTCCAGTGGAACCCGGAGAGGCCACACCTCAAAGAGGAGGCTACAAAGCTTCACGAGGGAGAATTGGGCGCGGCCCGGCAACAGCATCCGCAGCAGGCTCCACAGCAACAAGAGCCATCTCGCCAGTATTACTGCGATGAGGACTGGTCCGAATGCCCAATGAGCCAGGGGACGGAGGAAAGACAGAGCCTCTGAACCCCGCTAAGGGAAGACAACCACCTGAATGAGCTGTGCAGGGGTGCCCATGAGTCTGCCGATTACGACACCATTAAAGACTGAAATTGCTGGACAGACACATGAACATCAGTTTGTCCTCATGAAAAAAGGGGCTCCAGTGAACCTGATGGGCAGAGATCTGCTTATCAAGACCAGGGCTACCATCCCTTGTAGCCCGGATGGACTGACGATACGGTTCCCCGATGGGACCATGATGAACTGTGGACAGAAGTTGTCCTCCGGATGGAACATGATACAACATGAACTTCCGGAAGCAACTGCTGACATATATTGGGCCCGACTAAAACCTGAAACAAAGGAGGGAGGCGGAGTTTACTCGGCCTTCCTGCGGTGGAAGCCCTGGATCGACTCTCTTGTCCCCAATCGTCCTCCAAGTGACCCTCTCCATCTCACACTGTTTTATGATAAAAATGACGATTTGGTTTATATGGAAGCTTTTGAGTCGATACAGGAAGAAAATTGGAGGCTCAATAGTACAGGAATTTACATAGGGAAACAAGGTGTGGCGGCTGCATCCACCTTGGCACCAGAGCAGAGTGAGTGGTTTATGATGAACTTGACATCTTTTCCACACATCACTTGCACTAGCATTAGGTCATAAAGCCAGAGAACTGGGACCCATGGTGAGAAAATACCATTTGGCAAATGATTGGCAACAAGATCAAATACCCAATGTGTTGTGCTCTCCTCGTACTGAATGTTTTTGTATTCAAGATACCATGGTGGACGGAGGGGTGTTGGAGCATGTGACTTTAGCGCGATTCCATGGCAGAGAACTCTCGGACCATGAGGACGCCGCACAGCTGTTGAGCTCGCTGCCGGACTCACTGTGGTCCGAGGGGTCTGTGTACATCCGCGACTCCGGTAACATTCGAGGTAAACCCGACTGCTTTTGTTAACGTGCCGTAGTATCCTTGTAAACAAGAGGCCATAGAAGATATCGCGGAAACCCAAACTCTGACATCCCAACGCTTTGGTCCATAAATGATGTCTATGAAACCCTCCGCTCAAGCTGCAGAACTGCTGGCCAGGTGCAGGGCACTAGAGTTATCTGAAGGTCAGTGTGTTACGATTTATTCTGATTCGGTGTATGTGGTAGGATGTTTGTTTGTTGATCTGGCTGCATGGAGGCGACAGGGTTTTGTTACGACCACTGGTGACCCAGTGGCCCACGCAGAGCTGATTCAACGACTGAGTGAGGCTATTGATAGGCCGGTGGAGGTGGCTGTGGTCAAGTGTCCAGGACAGGCGAAAGCGGGCACTCTGGTAGCCCGGGGGAATGGCGCAGCGGATGCGGCGGCGAAAGGAAATAGCAGGCTATCGAAAGGATGATGAAGGAGGCGGCGCCGCAGGAAGACAAGCGTAAGTGGCAAGAGGCAGGTGCTGAGTATGATGACAAGGAGAAGCTGTGGTTAGGCCCGAAAAGAGAACCTAGGAGACTGATGCTACCTACAGGAAAGTTATGTGTCAATGCTGAACAAGCTGCGCTTTTGGTGGCACCCTGATCTTCTGTGGAAGGTAAAAGATCTTTGTGTTTTTTTTTTTTTTGTGATATATGTCAAGATTTCAGTGTTTGCCCTACAACGACGAGGGAATTGACACACTGAGATGGGCCAAGGCCCGGATTTATGTGGTGGTAATGGACCGAACCGACAATGGTGGTCCCAGTCCAAAGCATAAGGTACTTATTAATAATTCTCGGCACTTTTTCTGGATGGCCCAAAGGCTATCCTTGTGCAAAACAAAACGTGCCATCTGTCGACAAAGCGCTGGTTAACCATTATATTTCGACGTATGAGTTTCCACTAGTCATCAGATCGGACAAGTTATTCTACTTGTCCCAAACATGTCCTGCGCAAGCCTCTATTGTAAAAAAATAAACGTGGATTAAGTGTGAATGGTATAAATATTCGGTGCGATACGTTTTATAAATTGTGTAGACAATATATAGTAAACTTTAGAACTTTGATGAATGAAATTATATGACTATATATGTAAAAAGTTATAAAGCGCTTCAAAGGGTACCCGTTATATTTATTAACTAAATAAATAAGGCATACATATTGTATGTATAAATAGGTATGCATATGATATTCTGGAAGATAAATTAAATAATAGATAAATGTAGGCGTGTACACGGCGGATGGGATCAAGCCAGAGTAGCATCGTGACTTTCTATTTCCGGGTCAGCAGAGCGGACCAGAGCGGCTCTGCGTGCCTGGGATAAAAGCCTGAAAACAGTACGGGAGGTTTTTGGTGTAAGAAAACGCTTCGGAGTTTGAATAAATGACGTCCAAGTTGCTATCTGAGCTGGTGAATGGGATTTGATATATTGCTTAGAGAGTGGCGGCACGGTGTACGACTGGTTAGAGCGTCAGCCTCACAGTTCTGAGGACTGGGGTTCAATCAGCGGCCCCGCCTGTGTGGAGTTTGCATGTTCTCCCAGTGCCTGCGTGGCTTTTCTCCGGTTTCCTCCCACATCCCAATAACATGCATGGTAGATTAATTGGAGACTCTAAATTGCACGTAAGTGTGAATGTGGGTGCGAATGGTTGTTTGTTTGTATGTGCCCCTATGATGCCCTATTGGCTAGCAACCAGTTCAGGGCGTACCCCGCCTCCTGCCCGATGACAGCTGGGATAGGCTCCAGCACGCCCACGACCCTAGTGAGGAGAAGCGGCTCAGAAAATGGATGGGTGCTTAAAAGAGCACTTGAAGTGAGGGTGCACCAAATGGTTTATGACAGGACACAGGCGTCCTCAGCTGGGGGATGGGGACAGCTTTATGACAGGCGTGTGTGAGTTTTACGAGTTTATGGTATTGCAAAGGACCAGGGAGATTTACAATAGGATCGTTTAATTAATGATATGGATAGAAGCCTGGTCTGTAGTGGTTTAGGTGTTATGGTTCAACCAATAAGTGTGCTGTGTTCAGTTTATGTCTGTGTGGTGTATGTGAGAGGACATTCACTCCTGGGTCCAGGTTAATGTTATTGTCTGTGAAGTCTCGCTTGTCAGTGTCATGTTAATTGTTTATGTTTTGTGTTTAGTGTTTGTGTCAGTCTTAATTAAAAGCAGAAATGGAGCACTACTGAGCTGGCTGACAGGAGTAGTGAAGGATGTGATCACGTGAAAGAGACTATAGACCTTTAGTTACCAAAGGACCGAGGTGACTGACGAGAGAATGCGGTCTACAGACTGTTGAATGACATGATTTGTTGAAAATAACATTATTTTACAGGACGCCCAGGAGGATGGAGCTTGATAGTGTTATTGTTGTATTGCAGGATGTTGATGTGCTGACTTAACGCTGATTTTATGTGATTCTTGGTTGAATGACATTTACACTTTTGTGAGACAAATTAACAATTGGTTGGGGAATAATATCAATGTTGGGTGACAATTGCCGACTTGTCCCTTCTCTGGAGTATTTATACAGGAATTATGGAGTCAATTGTCACGGGTATCTTTTGCAGAGTAGTGATTAATTTATATAAGGATTTGTTAGCAGGTCTAGGTCAGGGGCCTCTCCGACGGAAGGAGACGACCTGTTGGTTTGTGTATGGGGTTGTGTGTGGATACTGTGTTTTGGTGTTAAATTAGTCATTTAACATAGGGGGAAATAGGTACATCCTGTATGTCTGGTCAAAGAAGGTTATAATCATGACTCTGGTGATCTCCCTGATTATAGTTACAGGAATCTATTTTGGAATGCCTTCAATACAAGGAGAACGAGTAACAAAGAGGGCCGTGAAGCCAACAGGGGTCCTACAATTACACATTGGGGGAAAAGACGGTATACCAATTTGAATTGTGTAAGGTGGTAAATTGTGCACGCTGGGGCGACCCGGCGGGATACGATATTTACTTGTGCGCTTTGAGTACAGGACATGCGGGAGCTGGCCGGTATCCGGTGAACCATAGGTTCAAAGCGAACCAGTAGGTGGATTTGTGTTACATTTGCAAGCAGGTGATTATCCACTCGAAACCGGGATACTGGGAGCCGACGAAGAATAGAAATTGGCGGTGGAAAGGACAGGATCAAATTGAAAAGAGGTAGTATGCACTCGGTTACCCCGGGGGACAGACATCCCGTACTGTTGACCTTGGGTATAGATGTCTCAGGGGCCGATCCCCTAGGACAGATTATTATTAATTGGCTACGTCCGACACAAAGTTCATCTTGTCCGATAATGAGAAAATTTGCGAAAGTACCAGTATAAAAAGAAAAATGCAGATCCAGTGGTTTTTCGAACCTCCAAAGTGACGGGATATGACCTGAATAATGAAATAATATAGGTTATTTTTGGCTTAAGGAAATTACTGTGGAAGGTAGGGACGCAGTCAAAATCTATCAAAAAGGACTGTCTTGTTTGTGCTACGATGAATAACCTCAATTGGATTGCATCTTTCAAAATAAGAGTAAGATAACTTTAGGTCCCAATAACAAAACTTTCCCGATCAATTGGCCACCTGGATCCACAGTTTTGTAAATTTACACTTTTTATTGATTATTAGGATGCGGCCCGATTAAGTAAGATGAGGTCTGATTTGTGATGGATGTGTGGAGATGGTCTGTTGTGGGACTTCCTGCCCGGGGAATGGACAGGCACTTGTGCATTGGTCTCTATGATAGCTCCCACAGTGATTAAGCCCTCTCTGAGCAGGAAATCACTCAAATGGCGGATTTCACATGGGAGCGTGACTGGTGGGGTAGCTTGAACCGTTTCCGCCGTATGGTCAGTGGCTTCAATGTGGGCGGAAATGCTTGGGAAGAAGGTAAGGACCCCACCTACCTGGATGCCATTGGAATTCCCAGAGGTGTCCCGGATGAGTATAAAGCTCGCTGCCAAATTTCCGCAGGTCTTGAGATGTATTTTTATATGGGTAACTCCGAATAAAAATGTTGATTTCATAAATTACCACCATTACCAAATTCAAAGATTGGTGAATTTCACCTCCCAACTAGCGGAGGGCATCCATGAGCAACTATCAGCTACATCTCTCATGGCATTGCCAAAATAGGTGGGTCCTGGATAGTATGTTAGCGAAAGAAGGGGGTGCCTGCTCTCGAATTAAAGGACATTGCTGTACAATTATCCCCAATAACACGGCGCCGAACGGAAGGATCACCAGAGCCATGAAAGGTTTGCAAAGCCATGTCTGTTAAACTTAAATCAATGTCTGGAGTGGAGGACAACCCATTCTACAGCCTGCTTAGTACAGGATGTTTGGTAAATGGAGAGGTCTCATACTGACGTTGGCAACGAACAATCATAATTGTCATGGCTGTGCTTGCTATTTGTGGATGTTGTATTATCCCTTGTCTCAGGAACCTGGTTCTCAGAATTGTCCTCAATGGCCTTTGTGGGTAAGGACCCCTACGGCCAATATCAGCTGCTGTCCCTGGACGAGGACAGGGTGGCCATGGAATCGCTCGCTCCATTGAACGATACTGGTATATCCTCTCTTAATTGTTTAGTTTTGATGTGCTTAGAATAGAATAATGAGTATTGTAGTGAAATAGGTTAGTAGGTATAGGGGTTGTTGATCTTCTGATTATCAGAAGATCAACTTGGGGGATTGAAGGGAATATAGAATACTTTATATTCTAATATGTAATTCTAACTAGTTTGGAAGAGAATGTGTATTGGAGTATAGGAGTATATTGCAGGAAGGCCCCCATCGGGGGGTATGTGGCCCCCATCAGGGGGTATTTGGAGACAGATGGCAAAGGAAGAAAGGAACTGCGGGGAGCCACGATAAACATTGTAATGCAGGAGACATCGACAGGCGACGTCTGGACCCAGATCAGATAGTCATCATTTGGCCAAACAACGATGATGTCAGATTACGGACCAATCAGACGACAGCGATTCCACACCGGCCTGTTTGAAACATTGTATAAGTCTGGGGTAGAGTCAGATAGTTTTGTTCTACTACTGTATCTGCTAAGGATAAGATAGGGTAGTTACGAACCCAGAGCTCTGCAAAATGTATAGACTCCTCTGTCAGGAATAAATTGGTTGTTTTTTATATATTGTTGTGAACGAAGTTCTTTCACGAAAACGAGCACGCTTGGAACCACGGAAGTTAGGAGATTTTAAAACACAGGTTCCTTCACAAATAATATGTAAGTATCCTTGAATTGCTTAAAGTGTAATTCACAAATTCAGGTCACAGAGACAACAAGAATCAACGATGCTTGCAATACATCCATCCATCCATCCATTTTCTGTACCGCTTATCCTCACAAGGGTCGCGGGCAGCCTGGAGCCTATCCCAGCTATCTTCGGGCAGGGTACACCCTGAACTGGTCGCCAGCCAATTGCAGTGCTTGCAATACATAAGGACGAAAGTAATGAACAATTTTGTGTACCAAATAATTTGGATAACAAATGCATGGTCTGCTCGGTATAATATTTTGCCATATTCCCACTGTGCCCACCTGTAGTCGTGCTGCTGGAAAGTCGTGCTCCACTGAAAAGATCTGTCAATCTTTTCACATTTAGGTTCACATCCGTTGTGGGGGCAGGCGGGTCGAGACGACCCGCTTAGGGATTGTCTAGATTAACAATTGTTGACTACACCAGCAGTCCCTGCTGGTCTAGTGGTTACGATTCGTCGATCTCACCACAGTGGTCCTGGTTTTGGTTCCCGGTCAGGGAACGTTAATCCTTAAACCTATTTGGTCATGTGTTGCTCAGCATTGACTGTGATTTCGGTTGACCTGGGTTTGGTCCTCTCTTACTGCAGCCCGATGGGGTGCACAAGCCAGTGCAAACTGTAGGCTGGATAAATGCAGAGGGTTGTGTTACGAAGGGCATCCGTCTTAAAACTTTGACAAAACAAATGTGAGTGTTCATCCAAAGAATTCCATACTGGATCGGTCGTGGCCAGGGTTAGCAACGTCCGAAATTCAGCTACTGTGGGTCGAAGATGGGTTTAAATTTTATTACCATGGTGTAGATGGGAAGAGGAATGGAGTAGGGGTTATTTTAAAGGAAGAGTTGGCTGAGAATTTCTTGGAGGTGAAAAGAATATCAGATGGAGTGATGAGGCTGAAACTTGAAATTGAGGGTGTTATGTATAATGTGATTAGTGGCTATGCCCCACAGGTAGGATGTAACCTAGAGGTGAAAGAGAAAAACAAAGTAGTTCTGAGCATCCCAGACAGAGAGAGTCGTGAATTGGTGCAGATTGTAATGGACATGTTGGTGAGGGAAACAGGGGTGATGAAGAAGTAATGGGTAAGTACGGCATCCAGGAAAGGAACTTGGAGGGGCAGATGGTGGTAAACTTTGCAAAAGGGATGGAAATGGCTGTCGTGAACACTTTTTTCAAAAGAGGCTAGAAGATAGGGTGACCTACAAGAGCGGAGGTAGAAGGACGCAGGTGGATTACATCTTGTGCAGATGATGTAATCTGAAGGAGTTTACCGACTGTAAGGTAGTGGTAGGGGAGAGTGTGGCTTGACAGCATAGGATGGTGGTGTGTAAGATGACTCTGGTGGTGGGGAGGAAAATTAGGAAGAAAAAGGCAGAACAAAGAACGATGTGGTGGAAGCTGAGACAGGACGAGTGTTGTGCAGCTTTTCGGGAAGAGGTGAGACAGGCTCTCGGTGGACAGGAGGAGCTTCCAGAAGACTGGACCACTGCAGCCAAGGTGATCAGAGAGGCAGGCAGGAGAGTACTTGGTGTATCTTCTGGCAGGAAAGAAGAGAAGGAGACTTGGTGGTGGAACCTCACAGTACAGGAAATCATACAAGGAAAGAGATTAGCTAAGAAGAAGTGGGACACTTAGAGGACCGAGGAGAGGCAAAAGGAATACATTGAGATGTGATGTAGGGCAAATGTACAGGTTGCAAAGGCCAAACAAGAGTCATATGATAACTTATGCCAGGTTGGACACAAAAGAAAGAGAAAATTATCTCTACAGGTTGGCCAGACAGAGGGATAGAGATGGGAAGGATGTGCAGCAGGTTAGGGTGATTAAGGACATAGATGGAAATATGTTGACTGGTGCCAGCAGTGTGCTAGCTAGATGGAAAGAATACTTCGAGGAGTTGATGAATGAGGAAAATGAGAGCGAAGGGAGAGTAGAAGAGGCAAGTGTGGTGGACCAGGAAGTGGCAATGATTAGTAAGGTTAGAAAGTTAGAAAGGCATTTATGAGGATGAAAAATGGAAAGGCAGTTGGTCCTGATGACATTCCTGTGGAGGTATGGGAGCATCGAGGAGAGGTGGCTATGGAGTTTTTGACCAGCTTGTTCAACAGAATTCTAGCGCGTGAGAAGATGCCTGAGGAATGGAGGAAAAGTGTGTTGGTGCCCATTTTTAAGAACAAGGGTGATGTGCAGAGCTGTGGGAACTATAGAGGAATATTGGTAGAAGGATGATGAGGATGGAGCTGCCAGGCAAGAGCGCTAGAGGAAGACCAAAGAGAAGGTTGATGGATAAGAATGTAACCTGAATTCTTTTGTTTTGGCCTGGTCGTTTTACGAAAAATGAAGCTTGAAAGTAAGTGAAGATTATTTAAGAATGTTGAAGTGACACCACTGATGGTGTAGTGGTACACTCGACTGACTTTGGTGCAGGCAGCGTGGGTTCAGTTCCCACTCAGTGACGGTGTGAATGTGAGTGCGAATGGTTGTCCGTGTCTGTGCCCTGCGACTGACTGGCGACCAGTTCAGGATATAGTCCGCCTTTCGCCCGAAGTCAGCTGGGATAGGGTCCTGCGTCCCGCGACCCTAACCAGGATAAGCGGTGTTGAAAATGGATGGATGGATGGATGGTTGTGACACCATTATCTGGTCGAGTGGTCAGGATTCCTGATTTTCACCCCGGCGTCCCGGGTTTGACTACCGTTTTGGGAATGTTCCTTGAATCGCTTCTGAACTCAACCATTTAGACTTTGTCACCTTGTATGGTTACATTATCTCAGTTCCAGTATTATGGCATGGATCTTCACCCAGGGAACCATGTCCGACTCCCAGTATGAGAGCATTTTTTTACCCAGCATTCCACCAATTTGGCTGTTCATCCAGAAAACTTCCGATTGAGCTTGGGGAAGAAAACACAACAAAGGTGTTTCCCAGATGGCCAAGCGGCCAGGATTCTTGGTTTTCACCCATGAGGGCTGGGTTTGACTCTGGGTATGGGAACGTTCTCTGAATTCCACCATTTGGGCTTTTACATCATGTCGAAAAATTCCAGTTTGGGGAAATGTTCAATATTTTGGAAAATAAAAAAAAAAAAACAAAGGATTTTCCCATATGGTTAAGCCGTCAGGTTGCTTGGTTCTCACCCAGGAGGCCAGGAGACTCTATTTTTTTAGACTCTGTCACCTGGAAAAGTAACATTACCTGACTTCCAATATTATGGGATGGATCTTCACCCAGGGAACCAGTTCCAACTCCGAGAATGAGAGCGATTTTTTTTTACCCTGCATTCCACCAATTTGGCTTTAACATTCATGCAGAAAACGACCGATTGAGCTTGGGGAAGCGTTCAATATTTTGGAAAAAAAACCCAAACCAAATGCGTTTCCCATATGGGCAAGCAGTCAGAATTCCTGGTTTTCACCCAGGAGGCCAGGGTTTGACTCTGGGAATGGGAATGTTCCCTGTGTTCCACCATTTGGAATTTGATCATCATTCCAACTTATGGCGCTTTGAAAAAAAAGCACAGAATTTTGGAAAGAATAAGTGGCAGAGAAACCAACACATGTCCCATATGGTTTGGCAGTCTGGATTTCTTATATTTCAATAAAGATTTTAAACTTTCATCCACGAATTTGAAAAGCTGGCATATATTTATAATTATGTTGCAAAACATGCCAGTTTTTCAACATGTCAGGATGGCCGAGTGGTCTAAGGCACCAGACTCAAGGTTGAGCACCTTCTAAATGGGATTTCTGGTCTCCGAATGGAGGCGTGGGTTCAAATCCCACTCCTGACATGATTTTAAATGCTTTCATTTTGACAATTTGAATGCAAATGTACAGAAATCCATCCATCCATTTTCTGAGCCGCTTCTCCTCACTAGATTCGCACTAACCAGTCGGCCACCGTGCCGCTAAAATGAACTTGTTTGTGAAATATGGACCATGAGGACCCATACTTCCTTAAAGCAATGCATACATTTTGTCCAATGTTTTAGTGATGTCAATATCAAATAAGTGATTGATTGACTGCAAAGAAACTTTGACTTTTGGTGGTGAACTATAAAGTGTATTTGTAATCCTTATTAAAATACATTCATTTAAACAGTGACGGTGACTGAATTTGCCTGTATATCAAATCCATTTCCCACATTAAAAAGAATGGGGTGGCACGGTGGCCGACTGGTTAGTGCGAATCTAGTGAGGAGAAGCGGCTCGGAAAATGGATGCTTTAAGTTAGAGCATTTTGTTTTTAGAGGGTTTCCAATGGATTCAAGACATTGCCATTCTTTTTCCATCCATGCATTTTCTGAGCCGCTTCTCCTCACTAGGGTCACGGGCGTGCTGGAGCCTACCCCAGCTGTCATCAGGCAGGAGGCGGGGTACACCCTGAACTGGTTGCCAGCCAATCGCAGGGCACATAGGAACAAACAACCATTTGCACTCACAGTCACGCCTACGGGCAATTTAGAGTCTCCAATTCATGCATGTTTTTGGGATGTGGGAGGAAACCGGAGTGCCCGGAGAAAACCCACGCAGGCACGGGGAGAACATGCAAACTCCACACAGGCGGGGCCGGGGATTGAACCCGGATCCTCAGAACTGTGAGGCTGACGCTCTAACCAATCGTCCACCGTGCCGACTATTATATATATTACATATATAATTTTAAATTATTTATTATTAATTATTGAACAACATTATTATTATTTATTAGTTTTTTGTTTCAGAAAGGAAGAGCCATGATCCCCTACAACAGGGCTGGGCAAACGTTTTGACTCAGGGAGTTTTAAAATTTGACAGGCGGGCCAAGACAGGACCAGATTCTTACATATAAAAAAATAAACAAACAAAAAAAGGCATTGTAGTGTTAATACTGAGACTTACTTTTAATGGGAACAGTGTTGTTTTTGTTGATAACCTTTTTTTTGCCAGTGCATCAAAGTCTGCTGTTAGTTTTGTTGTGGCAATTCTCAGAACGCATCTGAGGTGGTCATCACTCAGCTGGGATCTGTAGGATGTTTTGTTGGTGTTCATCACACTAAAAGTCTGTTCACACACATATGTCGAGCCAAAAACCACCAGCATCCTCTGTGCCATCTTCTGGATTTTTGGAAATTTGTCTGGGCTTCATGAAGCATAAAACTCATGCAGTTTGAGAGTTGAACTTCTCTTTTAAGACAGTATCAGATTGGAGATCAATCAGTTCCATCTGCAGCTCCCGTAGCGCTGTTTCACCGGTCTTGTGTGACCGAATCTTGGATGGCAGTTTGTCAGATAAAGTTGTTTTGCTGGGCCTGCAAGCTTGATTTTAACCGCTGAGCCGTAGCCGTCAGTGTCATGGCCCTGTGTTTCAAGTTGTTTTTCTTTGTGTTGCAGTGTCTGGGTGGGCGTGGACATCGGTGACGCACCTGTCATGCATTGTAATGATCAGCCTTTTTAGGGGCCACCGTGACAGTGTGTGGGCGTCGGAATATTCACTCGTTTTTGCCGCCGTTCTGACCGCTGTCCAAATTTAGGCTCAATATGATTATACCACACGGACCGTTTGTCGTGTCTCCCTGCGTTATCTGTTTTTTATTCTCTCTGGTTGTGAGTTCCGAGACCACTAATTTAGAGGAGTTGATCGGACTAGCCATTAGACTGGACAATCGACTGAGGGAACGGCAGCGCGAGTGGGTGGCTGAACGGCGCAATTTTTTTGAGTCCGCTTCCCCGGGACATTCTTCCCCTGTGTTCCCCCATCCACCTCGGCGTCGACGAGGGAGCTGGCCCTGGCCGTGGAGGAGCCGATGCAACTCGGCGGGTGGGCGACTGGCGGAAACGGAAAGTCGGAGACGCATGAGAGCGGGGGCGTGTCTGTACTGCGGCCGACCAGGACACAAAGTATCCACCTGCATGGCGAGACCTTCACGGGGAAGTGACGCTACGCGTTCCAAGCAGAGCGGCCAGGTGGTGGTGACAGCACCTTCTGCCTCCGAAAGGAACGTCTCATCGTGTGAGTATTTTGATGAAGACTTAGTACCCGGTGAATTGAGAACTGGATAAGTATCCTCTCCCGCTGTTGGACTCGGCGTTTGCACCTTTGCAGTCTGCAAAGGTGTTCACAAAATTAGATCTGCGAAATGCCTATTACCTGGTGAGGATGAGTGGAAGACTGCGTTCAATACTCCATTAGGTCATTTTGAATACTTAGTCGTGCCTTTTGGACTCACGAATGCACCCGCTGTGTTTCAGTGTCTTATTAATGATGTGCTCCGGGACATGATAAATGTATTCTGTTTTGTGTACTTGGACGACATCTTAATCTTTTCCCGTGATCTACGTGAACATCGCCAACATGTCCGCATGGTGTTGCAGCGCTTGATGGAAAACCGTCTTTACGTCAAGGCTGAGAAGTGTGAGTTCCATGTGGAGTCGGTACAGTTTCTGGGGTTCATTGTGGAGAAGGGCCAGCTTCGGGCTGATCCAGCCAAGATCCAGGCTGTGGTTGATTGGCCAACGTCGAGGAAGCAGTTGCAGAGGTTTTTGGGTTTTGCTAATTTTTATAGGTGATTTATACGGGATTACAGCCTTAAAGTGGGACCTCTGATTAGACTGACTTCCAATAAAATACCATTTGTATGGACCCCTAAGGCGGAAGTGACTTTTGATCATATTAAACAATTGTTTGTGAAGGCTCCTGTGTTACATCATCCTAATCCTGACATTCCTTTTGTTGTCGAGGTGGACGCATCTGATTCAGGTGTGGGGGCGGTCCTGTCCCAGAGGTCCCCGGTCGACCCGAGGCTGCACCCCTGCGCCTTCTTCTCTAGGCGCCTGAGCCCTGCAGAGGCAAATTACGATGTGGGAAATAGAGAGCTGCTGGCCATTGTCCTGGCGCTGCAGGAGTGGAGGCATTGGCTGGAGGGTACGAAGGAACGTTTTCAAGTTTTCACCGACCACAAGAACCTGTCTTACCTCCGGACTGCTAAAAGACTCAACCCCCGTCAAGCACGTTGGGCCCTGTTCCTTACCCGTTTTGACTTCATCATCACTTACCGCCCGGGGTTGAAGAACGGCAAACCTGACGCCTTGTCTAGGCTGCATGGCCCGGCTGCTGTTCAGCCAGTTGTGGAGACCATTCTACCTGGGACCCGGGTGGTGGGAGTGCTTCAGTGGGAGGTTGAGAAGAAGGTGGAAGAGGCGGGGAGGGACGTCCAGGCCCCGGGAGGTGTTCCTGATGGCAAATTGTTTGTTCCGGTCGTTTTACGTCCAGAAGTGTTGAAGTGGCGACACACTTCGAGAGTCGCTTGCCATCCTGGGGTCAGTCGGACACTTTTCCTCATTTCCCAACGGTTCTGGTGGCAGGGACTACGCAGGTGTGCCCGTAGCAAGATGTCCCATCGTCCTCCAGCTGGTCTTCTTCGTCCACTGCCCATTCCTTCCCGCCCCTGGTCCCACGTCGCCTTGGACTTCATCACGGGCCTTCCGCTGTCTGGAGGGAACTCAGTCATCCTGAGTGTTGTCGACAGATTTTCCAAGATGGCCCATTTCGTTGCTCTGCCGAAGCTGCCGTCCTCCTTTGAGACTGCTAATCTCCTTGTCGACCATGTCTTCCGAGTTCATGGTATTCCTGCTGATCTGGTGTCTGACAGGGGGCCGCAGTTCGTCTCTCGGGTCTGGAGGTTGTTCTGCAAAGCGCTGGGGGCGTCCTCCAGTCGTTCATCCGGTTTCCACCCGCAGACCAACGGCCAGGCTGAGAGGGCGAATCAAGATTTGGAGGCTGCTCTTCGCTGTGTTTGCCATCAGCACCCCTCCTCGTGGTCTTCTCACCTGCCTTGGGTGGAATATGCGCATAACACCCTCGTTTGCTCTGCTACTGGACGGTCGCCTTTCATGACTGCATACGGTTACCAGCCGCCGTTGTTCCCTTCTCAGGAGAGGGAGGTGGTCGTACCGTCTGTACAGGTCCATCTCCGAAGGGCTTATCGGGTGTGGCGGGATGCAAGGGCGGCCTTGTCCCGTATTGAGGCTCGCAACAGGCAGTTAGCTGATCGTCATCGGATCTCAGCTCCTCCCTACCGTCCTGGTGAGAAGGTCTGGTTGTCCACACGAGATTTGCATTTGGCCGGGGGTTCTAAAAAACTGGGTCCTCGGTATATTGGTCCTTTCGAAATTGACTCTGTTGTCAACCCGGTGGCAGTTAAACTTCGGCTCCCTCCCACCATGAAAATTCACCCGGTATTCCATGTCTCCTTGCTCAAACCGGTTTCCTCCAGCCCCCTGTGTCCTCCAGCGGTGCCTCCTCCTCCTCCTCCGCGGATGGTTGATGGTGAGCCAGTGTACACGGTGGGTGAACTATTGGATTCCAGAAGAAGGGGCAGGGGTGTGCAGTATTTGGTCGACTGGGAGGGTTACGGCCCTGAGGAGCGTTCCTGGGTTCCCCGCTCTTGGATCCTAGATCCATCCCTTCTCCGGGCCTTCCACTCTCTCCACCCGCAGAAGCCTGGTGGTCCGCCAGGAGGCGTCCTTTGAGGGGGGGATACTGTCATGGCCCTGTGTTTCAAGTTGTTTTTCTTTGTGTTGCAGTGTCTGGGTGGGCGTGGACATTGGTGACGCACCTGTCATGCATTGTAATCATCAGCCTTTTTAGGGGCCACCGTGACAGTGTGTGGGCATCGGAATATTCACTCGTTTTTGCCGCCGTTCTGACCGCTGTCCAAATTTAGGCTCAATACGATTATAACACACGGACCGTTTGTCGTGTCTCCCTGCGTTATCTGTTTTTGATTCTCTCTGGTTGTGAGTTCCTTTAGTTTCGTATGTCTCGCCATCACATGCTCTGCCATTTAAGTAAAATTGTTTGGACCTCTGACCTGGAGTCTATTTTTTGGGATCTACCCTTACGGCATTGCCGATCGTGACAATCAGTTCCTGCGTCGATTGGCCGTTAGCATAATCAGCATGCTTGGTAGAAAAATGACAGCTGATGTTATATTTCTCTAAAACCGCAATGCTTTCTTATCAAATTAGACATACAGCCTTTGACTGGACTTCAGTGAAAAAATATTTAGTAGTCCATTCTATATTAAACACACGGCACTAAGTCGACTTTTCCTTTCTTTGGCCCACTCATGGTTGAAGAAGGTTTCAGAACAGTAGCAGAGTAAAAACAGACCAGCCAAAGTCAAATCAATGTATCACTGTACCTACTGCACTACCTGTTGGAACCACTCGGCATGACAGGACAGGGTCAAATGAATATAGTCATGATTTTGATATGATTTGGGCAATTTTGTTCCAATATTTGGCGGGCCGGATTGAAATGATCAACGGGCCGGATGTGGCCCACGGGCTGTAGTTTGCCCACCCCTCCCCTACACCCTGACTATGTGCCAAGTTTATTCAGTTTCACCTCCACCACTGATCGAAATCGGCGTGTCCACAAACTGGAAAGATGTCTCCAATCTCAAGAAGCTTCGGCAAAAAGACTTGTGAACCCAAGTAGAGAGCAAGCTGCCACAGCTCTTCTGACTCTGCATCAAACTCCTGCACCAGAAGCAGAGGTCCAGATGGATGAAGTCCCTGGGACTGAGGTCCAGACAGACGAGACACAGATTGTGTCGTTCCATGAACAGATTCAAACATTAAACACTGACTGCCAGTCACCGGGTTGCTCTCGGGTGAACTCCTGGGCCCGACCCCGCCTCTCGATTGAGTGGGTGGGGTCCTCAGCCCCCATGGTGCATGCACAGCAATTACAGGACACTTCTGATGGTCATTGTGCATGCAAAACGATGTCAATTCACTTGCAAGTGTCCGCAGACACACACCCATGTCTGGGACTTATTTGCTGGGTGTGGGGCCACTCACTCATTGTGACAAATAACTTGTGACTATGCAAATTTATTGGGTATCCTCTCACTCACACTGGTCCTATAGACATTTACAATTTACATATCCACTCCCACCACACTTCAGTTGTACAGCCGGGTTCACGACCCTTGTCCTGCATGCTTCCCCTCCTGTCCTTGTCCTGTTCCATCTTGTCCTGTCCTTCCCTCATAACAATCATATCTAATGTGTCGTTCTTCTAGGTACTGTAGATAATGATTTATTATCCCCATCTTGTTTACAGCTCGTGCTTTGTCTTTTGTTGTCTTCTTTTCTTACTCCCTTCAAGAAACGTTGTTCTGTTCGACTGATCGACTTTGATTCAAAATAAATACCCATTAAAATACTAAGAAACCACAGTGGTAGCTTGAAAAGTCCACTGCGGCACAGTAAAACTGTTCCGGCATAAAAGGGATACAGCTCCTCCTTTCTGCTTGACCTAAAAAAAGAAAGAAAAAGCACTCATGCTAAATCAAAGTAATGCATCTGTTTTTATTCAATGTTTTGTGACATCCATCCATTTTCTGAGCCGCTTCTCCTCACTGGGGTCGCAGGCGTGCTGGAGCCTATCCCAGCTATCATCGGGCAGGAGGCAGGGTACACCCTGAAATGGTTGCCAGCCAATCGCAGGGAACATATAAACAAACAACCATTCGCACTCACATTCACACCTATGGACAATTTAGAGTCCCCAATTAATGTATGTTTTTGGGATGTGGGAGGAAAGCGGACTGCCCGGGGAAAACCCACGCAGGCACGGGGAGAACATGCAAACTCCACACAGGCAGGACAGGGGATTGAACCCCACTCCTCAGAACTGTGAGGCAGACGCTCTAACCAGTCGTCCACCGTGCCGCCACATATATATCAAATAAATGAATTCTACTGTATTCTAAGTCCAATTCTTGCTCCCAACAGCAAAACAAATCGACCGGCTGATAATTATACATAAAGTCGTTTGTAAATTAGGAGACTCTCGCATCAAAGTACCACTGAATTGTAAATGTCGGTCGATGCTTGTGATCGTGTTTTGCCCTTGCTGGCCCTGATGGCTCACCGCTGCTTCAAAGGCACGTCCACGTCAACATGGTGGACATCTTGGACGCCGCCATCAACGGAAGTGAGTCAGTCGAGTTCACTCATATTTCCTTTGTATCACACAAATGCAATCAAGCGGGCAGCATGTGCGTGTCAATTAACGTGCGTGTAATCACGTGAAGGTGAAGCAGACGTGGATCTCATCTTTAGATCGCCTTTGTTCAGCTGCATCATCATCGAGGTCAGGATGTCGCTCACGTCCACATTTAGCTTCAGACGGGTTCAGCAGCCTGATGGACACTTGTTGTTTCTCGGCTTCAGTGTGTGAATGCTCAGAGAGCAACACTCACTCTCATACTTTCCAGACCGACCTAATTGGTGAAAATCAGCAATATTGACAGACCATATAATAAAAAAAAAGGTTTTCACCTCTCACATGCTTTAAGCACATTTAAACTTATCTTAAGTTTTAACATGTTCGTTACCGCCTGTCCTCACTCTCGCTCGCATAGTTTCCCAAATAAGAGGTAAAGCGTGCTTGCTTCAAGCTGTTTATTTGAAAAGTAAAACTTAATTGTTATTGCCAATTATTTGCAATGCCTGTTTTGACAAGGCCGACAGCTCCAGCCAGAGAATACTCACTTTCACAGATTCATTCAGGGAAGCTTACAGAGTGAGAGAGTGAGGAAAAGGGGGGTCACTAACAATACCAAAGGTCACACACACTACAAAATAAAAAGGCACATTGGTTAAAATATACAGCAACATAAACATGCAAATGAGACAAAGAGGAGTGACCCACCACCTGTAAACATTTGGCAGCCCACCTGTTTTGGACTTCTAAAAGCCTTTGATCCAATCAATATTGACATCCTCTGCCATTGCTGCAGTTTCCTCTCAGGATGATGGCTTGACTGAAACAGTCTGTGGTCCGACCCTGCCGAAATCCCCGGTAAGCTGACCGTGGCTGAACAAGGTGGACAACCGGCAGCCCCGTCATTAGTAAGGAAAATTAAAAGAAATCGCCTTCCTCATCTGTCATCAAGATACAAAAAACAGATTATTATTACAGTATTAAAATAATAACAATCGCTAGCTCTCAATCATCTATTTCATAGTCTACACTCTCAAAGTAGACAGCAACACTGCCGCCAAGCGGATGGAGGGACGGGCCTTCCCACACGTGTGAAGATTCTCAACTTGTGTGTGTGTGTGAATATCTTGAAAATTGCGTTACGTTTGTCTAAAAAAATAAACGCGTGTGCCCACTGATCCATAAGCGCACATTCAACAATTCACAAGTAGAATTGAATATTCAAAAATGATATGTAAATATTCATCATCCTCACATATCATGATAAAGGCACACACAACATTAAAAAAAATGAGAAAAACGTGTAAATTGTAGATATATTTGTGGTTTTTGAAAAAACTGTGTAAATCATGAATATATTTGTGGAAAGAATTTTGAGACAAATCTCTCCCCATAGTTAATCATGGCAGATGAAAAAATACAAAGTATTGTTTCCACCCGGTTTCAAACCCGGAACCTCTCACGTGTGAGGTAAACATGATAACCACTACACTATGGAAACTGCTGTGTCATGCTGTCCAGACCGGCCCAGCAGGGGAGCTTCCAGCTGGCAATTTTCATGTAACCCGAAAAAAACTGCATTTGACGTTTTGGACGGTAAATCATGGCGTAATCAATCACCTGAAAACCCTAAAACAAAAAACAGAAACAAGGACAAAAGGAACAAAGTAACGATTACCATCTACCATCCTGCAGACCTCAACCTCTACCGTCAGGCCCGGAATGAAGGAAGAATCATTTCAAAATAAAATTTCTTCCATTTCCAGTTTCAGCGTTATAGTCCTTAATGTACAGCACTGCATACTTCATTTATACACTTCTTTCATTCCTGGGTTAAGCATGTTATTCTTTTATGTATAATTCACTGAATACTTTATTTAAAAAGTGAAACCTGATAGATGAACTCTTCAGATTGAAACGAATGTCTACTAAAGAATGTGTTGAACACAGGCATGTTTTGCCACTCAGTCCGAGTGGCACCTCAATGAGGTGGCGTGTTCCAGTGGGAATGTGACATCAGTGCATACCCTCGATACTAACGAGGAGTCCCTTGTACTGCATTCACCGAGTGTCGAGGGCGTCAATTCACCTAAACGCATCGGCAATGCCAGCTCGCGAGTCAGTTTGCTGGTTCTGCGAACACATAGAATGAGCGTAACAGTTTCAGTCGTGTAGTTGTTATGTTCGCCAAATACACGTAAGGTCCCTCTTTGGAAACGAGGCTGATGGTCTTTTTTGTTTTCCCGCAAAGAGCCCCACCAAAAGCGAAAGAGCACATGAACTCAACTCCCCGTCAGGGAATCGAACCCCGGTCTTCCGTGTGACAGGCTTATATACTGTCCACTGTACTAACAAGGAGTTTTTCTATGTATTCTACCTCGCAGTTGTTATCCAAATAATTTTCGATACAAAATTGTGAAGTACTTTCATCCTTATGTATTGCAAGCATCTTTGACTCTTGTTGTCTCTGTGGCCTGACTCTGTGATTTACACTTTCAGCAATTAAGGGATACTTACATATTATTTGATACGTGAAAAAATAAGCAGGTTTACTTTGATAAAATAAAGCGTAAACCCTCCAATTGGGTGTGTGTGTAATTTATGGCATTTTCTTACACAGATTGCCTTTAGGCGGCCCGGTGGCTGACTGGTTAGAGCGTCAGCCTCACAGTTCTGAGGACCCGGGTTCAATCCCCGGCCCCGCCTGTGTGGAGTTTGCATGTTTTCTCTGGGCACTCCGGTTTCCTCCCACATCCCAAAAACATGCATGAACTGGAGACTCTAAATTCCCCGTAGGTGTGAATGTGAGTGCGAATGGTTGTTTGTTTGTATGTGCCCTGCAATTGGCTGGCAACCAGTTCAAGGTGTATCCTACCTCCTGCCCGATGATAGCTGGGATAGGCTCCAGCACGCCCGCGACCCTAGTGAGGAGAAGCGGCTCAGAAAATGGATGGATTGCCTTTATGTATTAATAACAAAACTCTTGCTATGATTATTATTGTTGTGTTATGATTAGCAGCATCAGGGGTTGAGGTCACTAGCAGAGGGGTTATTGAGGGACTGGGTGACCCCATGGTGGCAGTGAAGAGGTGGTGTTGGTCTTGGAGAACAAGAAGGAGGAGGAAGATGTGGTGGTCTTATTGGGGGAGAAGGAAGAGAATAGAACAGGAAGCAGTAATAACCCGACCGGTAGAGATGCCGTGTGTAAGGCTGCCGTACTGGGTAGGCAATTGTATTACGCAGTGTATACAGCAAAAATGATGACATCACAGTCACCGCTCATTGGTTAGTGTTCGGGGCTTTGTTGCAAGGCAGGAGGAACAAAAAAAAATTGTTCACCGGGGGCCTCTACATCTAGATTCGTAGTCCTTAGATGGATCGCATACAAGCTAATCGGGTGTCGGAAAGTGCCGACTTATAAAAAAATCACTTCCAGAACATTCATCCATTTTCTTCACCGCTTCTCCTCACTAGGCTCGCAGGCTGCTGGAGCCTATCCAAGCTATTTTCGGGTGGGAGGCGGGGTACACCCTGAACCGGTCGCCAGCCAATCGCAGGGCAGATAGAAACAAACAACCATTCGCACTCACCTTCACACCAATGGGCAATTTAGAGTCTTCAATCAACCGACCACGCATGTTTTGGGGATGTGGGAGGATTGCCCGGAGTGCCCGGAGAAAACCCACCCAGGCACGAGCAGAACATGCAAACTCCACACAGGCGGGGCCGGGATTTAAACCCTGGTCCCCAGAACTGTGAGGCAGATGTGCTCACCAGTCGCCCACCGTGCACTTCCAGAACAGTTTGTCCAAATTTGTCTGAATTGCTATATTTTTTTTATTTTGTCAAGAACATTACGCGGGAAAGCTATTTCAGTCTATTATGTAATAGGATGAAAAGGATTCTGCATAATGTTAAATTGCAAACATAATCAAACTCCGACTGCTACGGACAATCAAAACTGCTGAAAGGATTGTTGGTACCCCCCTACACACCATTGAGGACTTGCACGCTGCCAGAACTAAGACAAGAGCATGCAAAATCCTCTTGGACCCTCCACATCCCGGTCACCAGCTCTTCCAGCTCCTTCCCTCGGGTACGCACTACCGATCAATGCAATCTAGAACTAGTAGACATTCCAACAGCTTCTTCCCTCTTGCGATCAACTTCTTAAACACCTAACCTACAATTCCATTACAACATGCTGGCAATTTTTTGACTTGAGTTTGTTGTCACATTTCTGTGGGGCCAATTTTGTATTACTCGTGCACTCACTGTAGTTGTCTCGCCATGCTGCACTATTTGCATATACTGGCCACTCATGCCAGAGTAGCATCTGCTCCATGCACACTGATTGAGGAGTATCTGCAACATTTGCACAATCAACATTGTCCCAGATTATCGCACTACTCGTCACTTTAAACCGCATACACTCCTTGAAGTCTCAGCGCCCTTTGCACAATGGTCATTGCACCGGACTTTTGCAATATTAGTCATTCGAACTGCTCTAAGTGCTAGAGGACTCTGCATCTTTTTGCACAATTGTCAAAAAAAAAAAAAAAAAAATGTACCGGCATTACCAGATAAATACCAATCCTTTACTGCTCAGTGACTGTTTTTTTTTTTTTTTTTGTCAATGTCTTTATGTCTCCAAAGTGTTCTGTAAATTGACTGTCTGTTGTCGTACGAGAGCGGCTCCAACTACCGGAGACAAATTCCTTGTGTGTTTTTGGACATACTTGCCAAATAAAGATGATTCTGATTCTGATGATTCTGTCTAATTGTTAATAAACTATGGCTTCAATGTTTATTTTATGGAATAAAAAATTATGATCAAGTGGAGCGTGACATGCGTGTCGCATTTCATCACCAGACACGATGTGAGCATAAAAGCGGTTGAAATGGTAATCTGAATTAAATGTTGATTGATATTCTTATCAATACAGTAAACTGTTGAGATGATTCACTTGATCGACAGTTTAATGTCTATCATGCCCTTCACATAAATTCACTGTCGTCCTGGCTCAGCGTCCTGTAGGTTTTCATTTCAGCCTTCCTGCAGCCAACAGTTTTAGACAGACAACCTTCGTGCCAGGTTCAACCAACCCAAGCCGTGATCGTATAGTGGTTAGTACTCTGTGTTGTGGCCGCAGCAACCCCGGTTCAAATCCGGGTCACGGCAGGAACGAATCCCAGAAATAACTTTCTTTAGTGCTGCTGTTTGAATAGTTTGCATGGGACAGTGAAAATAATTCACAAGGGCTTTCAGGGGGCCCAACACCATCGTGGGCTAGTGGCGCAATGGATAACGCGTCTGACTACGGATCAGAAGATTCTAGGTTCAACTCCTGGCTAGCTCGTTCACAGTTTTGCATGTGCTATTAAACCCAATTCAGAACAGTATTTGTTACGTTCACCTTAAACATTTGCGTTACGCTAACTCGCGCAACACGGTCAGGTCTTTCCATTCCAGCATCTAACATAATGGAAACCCCTAAAGTTAATAACTAATGATATAAGTTCAATAACATATTATTTATTGTGTTATAATTAACATATAATAATACATAACACGTCATAAAATGTTGTGATCGTCGTATGAAAAAGTGTGCAAGAAGGACAGCAGACTACGAGGAGGAACTTTGTGGACCAAAAGAGGAGAAGGAGAATTTTTGTGTCTTGTAGGCTGGTTGAGGAAACATTTGTTCATGCCAAGTGAAATCAGTCTTCAGTCCGAAAATGTGATTGCAATGGTGGAAGTAACCAAGTACAGTAACCCCCCGCTATATCGCAGTTCACTTGCAGACTTTTTTTGTAAGTGTTATTGCAGTTGTTGCTCTCATTTTTTTACTGTTTGGATAATATTTGAATCTATTACTCTTACTCTCTTGCAATATATTGTGTTTAAATGGGTTTGTATAGTTTTAAATGTGTTCAAAGACCTTAAAAAAGTTTTGATTGCCCTAAAAGCCATAAAAACATGCCTTTTGTGTATTTAAATAGGGTTTTTCAAAATTGCAGAATCTCACTTATCGCGAAATGGTAAATGGACTGCACTTTTTATACACTACCACAGTGCCCAAAGCCTCACATTCACCCACTCACACACACATTCATTCACCAATGGGTGGCTGCTGCCATGCAAGGTACTGCCAGGCCCAGTGGGAGCAAATTCTGGTTCAGTCTTGCCAAAGGACACTTTGACATGCAGACGGTATTTGAACCAGCAACCCTTCAGTCACTGGGCAACCCAATCTACCTACTGAGCCAGAGCCACATGAGAGGTCTGGAACCTAACCCCAGAGGTGGAGTGAGGATTACTGGACATTGTACTAAAGTAGATTTTTAGGTATTTTTTGTTTTATCTTACTGTCGACAATTTACTTTCACTCTTTGAAGTTGAAAAAACCTGTAATTTCTCTTTGTTACTTTGTCAAAAATAACTAAATTTTTCAAATTCGATGGCTGATCAACATGTTAAAAAAAAAACATAAAAAGGGAGCAGTAAAGTCATCGACTGTTGAGGTCTCGATTGAGATATTTCGGATCTTAAGGGAACATCGAAAAAAAAAATCTTGATTTTGTTATGAGTTATAGTTTTTTTGTCATTCAATGCGGAAAGTGAAACCCATGTAAAATAAAGGTATTACAAGCCCTTGTTTTTTGCAAGCTGATGATAATGGCTTACCAATAATGAAAACCCAAACATCATAGTCTCCCAAAATTTGAATATTTATCCAACACAAAATTGTGTCTCGTGAAAATAATGAGTGGCTAGTAACTCTGCGAAGCCACTAGCCACAGTGGCTGGTGAGCAAAAAGTTCATGTCAAGCCCTGGACCTGATGAAAGAGAATATTCATATTGGCATAATGTTTAATCTTAAAACAAATGACTTTGGCTCTGATTTGAAATCTATATTCAGTGTACCTTCTTAAAGGCTTCCTGTTAACAAGTGTTGAGAATTAGCACTCGTGCTAAAACACTTGTAGCCATACATCTCCTTTATCCGATGATTTTGTGATGTTTATTTAAAATAACCAAATGATTGATTAGAAATAGATGGCGAAGAAAAGTTTAACTCTTTGGGTAAGATGGAAAACTGCATACCATGTGAACCTGAATAAAACAAACACACATTTTGTAATGTAATATATTATGTAACTATATCACACTGTCCAGTTTCTCGTCTATGTATTTGTATTTGCTTTTATTTTCCTTTGTTTTACTATACTGTCTGCTCCAATGTCAGCCTTGCAAATGAGAATCTGTTCTCAATTACCTTGCCTGGATAAATAAAGATTAAATTCAAATTTAAACAAATTAAATACTGGATACCTTTCAAACAGTGATAGTAACCTCAGGAGCTTGAAAGATTATGAGAAGGTAGTCGGCCATATTTGGAGTCAGGAAGGAGCTGACCGCATGACGGCATGAGAAGAAGGCATGGTGTCCCTCCAGATTTCGGAGCCACCAATATTGAATGTGACTCTCGCACTTGCCGCAGTTGTTGGCGGATACTGTATATAGCTTGTTAGCCAATAAAGTTGTCTTTGTTCATCGAACTTGTATCAGCAGAGTCTTTTTCAGTATCGCCATTCACAATTGAGAGTCGGACAGGCCTGTCGGGGGGCTGTGGGCATTTCAAACGAACCGTGTGGGCAGAACAGGCTGACGTTTGCGATGGTGGGGCAGCACCATGGAAATTGAGTTTGCATTCAATTGTAAATAAAGACAAGGTGTCCTCCATTTAGCAATAGAAGATCGTTTTGATGAAGAGAGAATGTGGAGAATGAAGACAATACTTGAGGTGAAGGAAAGATCATGTTAGGCTTGGTACACACAAAGACAATCAGGTTGTTTTTGTCCCAATTTTGCCCTGTCCCCACCGAGGACCTCAAACGCCAGACTATTTTAAAAGATTATCCTATGAGATTATGCCAACAAGCGGAAAAAGTTGAACGTACGCTGTTTTAATTGTACTTTTATTTTTTCTCTTTATTTTAAATGTTTACAAGCTATTTTTTGTTTGTTTTTAAATGCTTTTAATCATGAAAGCACATTGAACTACCTTGTGTATGAAATGCGCTATATAAATAAATTTGCTTTGCTTTAAATCTGAAATGACTTACGAGTGGATTTGTTCAGAAGATAGGGACCGATATGGGTCGGGGCTGAAAAATATTTACGACTTACAAAATCTCCACGTGTGGAAGCCGTCTCCCCCAGTCATGACGTGAATTGTGACGTGAAACAGAATGGAGCCAATCAAGAAGCAACCCTGATTTAGGAACAAGGAAACAACTGCTCAAAAAAAAAAAAAACATCTCACCCGATGTTTTTTTTTTTTTGTATGAAGGTGGTTTGCCCAGACGACAAACTGGTTTCAAAGCAAGTCCTTTATGGACGACATCGCCATTCTACAAAATCCTTGCTTGTGGTGTTGTGCGTTTGAGATTATCGGAGCACACCACACACAACACGACAGAAATTGTTAAACGCCTGATTATTTTTTATGTTCATGCGCGGGGTCTGGAGCAGATGAACTCTTTTAAGATTGGAAACATCTCGCTCCATTCTTCACTCAGATCTTCAATAGATCTCTGGAAATGTGCGAAGTTCCATCCTGTTTCCAACGCTCCACCATCATTCCAGTCCCCAAGAAACCTGCAATCTCGGGTCTGAATGACTACAGGCCTGTCGTTTTGACATCTGTGGTCATGAAGTCCTTTGAACGTCTCGTGCTGGACCACCTCAAGAGTTTCACAGGTCCCCTGCTGGACCCCCTGCAGTTTGCCTACCAAGCGAACAGGTCTGCGGATGATGCAGTCAACATGGGACTGCACTTCATCCTAGAACACCTCGACAGTGCAGGGACCTACGCGAGGATCCTGTTCGTGGACTTCAGCTCAGCGTTCAACACCATCATCCCTGAACTCCTTTCATCCAAGCTTCTCCAGCTCAGCGTCTCACCTGCCATCTGCCAGTGGATTTACAGCTTTCTGACGGGCAGGACACAGCAGGTCAGGCTGGGGGAGGCCACCTCATCCACACGCAGCATCAGCACTGGGGCGCCCCAAGGTTGTGTCCTCTCTCCACTGCTCTTCTCTCTCTACACGAACGACTGCACCTCAGCGAACCCGACTGTCAAACTCCTGAAGTTTGCAGATGACACCACTGTCATCAGCCTCATCAAGGACGGTGACGAGTCCGCATATCGACAGGAAGCGGAGCGGCTGGAGCTGTGGTGCGACCGACACAACCTGGAGCTGAACACGCTCAAGACTGTAGAGATGATCGTGGACTTCAGGAGGCATCCTTCGCCACAGCTGCCCCTCACGTTGTCCAGCTGCCTTGTGTCAACCGTCGAGACCTTCAAGTTCCTGGGAATTACAATCTCTCAGGACCTGAAGTGGGCGACCAACATCAACTCCGTCCTCAAAAAGGCCCAGCAGAGGATGTACTTCCTGCGGCTTCTGAGAAAGCATGGCCAGCCACCGGAGCTGCTGAGACAGTTCTACACAGCGGTCATCGAATCAGTCCTGTGTTCTTCCCTCACAGTCTGGTTTGGTGCTGCTACAAAAAAGGACAAACACCGACTGCAACAGACAATCAAAACTGCTGAAAGGATTATCAGTACCCCCCCTACCCACCCTTGAGGACTTGCACGCTGCCAGAACTAAGACAAGGGCATGCAAAATCCTCTCAGACCCTCCGCACCCCGGTCACCAGCTCTTCCAGCTCCTTCCCTCAGGTAGGCGCAACCGATCAATGCAAACTAGAACTAGTAGACATTCCAACAACTTCTTCCCTCTTGCAATCAACTTCTTAAACAGCTAACCTATAATTCCATTACAACAAGCTGGCAATCTTTTGACTTGAGTTCGTTGTCACATTTCTGTGGGGCCAATTATGTATTACTCGTGCACTCACTGTAGTTGTCTCGCCATGCTGCACTATTTGCATATACTGGCCACTCATGCCAGAGTAGCATCTGCTCCATTTGCACACTGATTGTGGAGTATCTGCAACATTTGCACAACCAACATTGTCCCAGATTATCGCACAACTCGTCACTTTAAACCGCATACACTCCTTGAAGTCTCAGCGCCCTTTGCACCGGACTATTGCAATATTAGTCATTCGAACTACTCTAAGTGCTAGAGGACTCTGCATCTTTTTGCACAATTGTTTTTTTGTCAATGTCTTTATGTCTCCAAAGTGTTCTGTAAATTGACTGTCTGTTGTACTAGAGCGGCTCCAACTACCGGAGACAAATTCCTTGTGTGTTTTGGACATACTTGGCAAATAAAGATGATTCTGATTCTGATTCTGATAGGAGAGGTTCATTTTGGTCATCACCTACTTGGCCTGGACTCACAAACAGCGCGCTTATAAACTAAGGTAAGCAGAGACCTTTTTAACAAAATTCTGCACATTGATAGTTACTAAATTATTTGTGAGTCCGAGACAAGGAATTTTTTCTTATCATAAGTTTTGTGTGACCCGCGACATAGAGAAATCCTCCAACAAAGGTTGGGAAAGGTTATTTGAAGTGAAGCATCCCTCTGGTAGAAAGACCAGGGAAGGTCTTGCAGGACAAGATTAATAGTGTTATTATGTGTAGAAAATTATTTCAGGCATTTTTAGTACACGCCGAAAGAACTGTTCGGAGAATTCCGAAGTGCATTAAAAAGATGTATTAAGTGTGGGGAAACCCCAAGGAGAAAGGCGCCACTTGCGGGAGAAGCTTCCTTTCTCATACTTGAAATATCTGTCACTGAGGCATTCACTTTTCTACAAATTCTCCCCATATTTATATGATGGAAGGAAACATTGTCAATTGGTAGGAAACCTCGAATTGGTATTGGGAGATTCAGGTCACGAAGGGGGAAAAGGATGGAATAGGTGGCAATTCACAAAGTTACTGTTACACTATACGGGACAAAGGTATGTAGGGGAGAAGAAACAGAAAAAGGAAAGTGAGAACATAAGTAAGTGGTGAGATGAAAAAGAGGAAGGACAAATCAGAAAGACTGAGCCTTTGCTTCCTGAGTTACACCATCTAAAAGACAGACTAGTTGGAGAAGTAAAACTTTTAAAAAACAAAAAAACGTCCGTCTTTAAGAAATCCGCAGTCAACTCTAAAATCGTTGAAAAAGAACAAGATCTGTGTACAGTGATGAACGTACTTGCATCGGTCGGGATGATTGAACCAAAAGATGATGCCATGATTATGGCATTACAAAATGAAAAAACAGAAAGAAAGGAGGATGAAATTGAAAAAAAAAAAAAAAGTAAAACCCCACCATATGCGCAGGCACCACAAACTTCCTCACGATACCCAGAACTAACAGTGCTTCACTTTATGAAAAGATGGACAGACAAAAAGACAGTGAGATAGAACAAATGCAGAAAACCTTGCTAAAAGAGCAACGAGGCGCTGCCAGAGAAAATGTGTCAGAAAAAAACCCCCCAAAAAAACAGGCACTATCTGTCATAGCACCTCAGCTCCTGTCGCAGGACCCGACGTGGGCCACTTTGCTACTACAGCAGCAGACTAGAGGGGGGTCAGAGGTGGTTTCAGGGGTCACTCCCGCGGCGCAAACTCCATAAAATTCTTTGCATGTGGAAAAACTGGACACGTTACACGTGTCTGCCGAGGCCCTGGTGTAGCACAGAGTAACTAGTTGTTATGCCAATGGACAAGAGGCACACACTGCCAACTGTTGTCCCAACCTGCTGCCCAGAGGACGTGGCGAAACAACAGGACGAGTCAGGGGAAATGTGTAACTTTTTCTGCCTCTGTACCCCTGAACTTTGCTGATCAAGTATTTATGCATGAGTTCCTGATGCATCAGACTTGTCCTGTGAACCTACTTGGAAGAGACATTTTACAGAAATGTAATGCTGCCATTGTCTGTGCAGTACACGGACTTGACATTGTGTTTCCAGATGGAACCATGCTGCCGGCCAAAGGAGACCTGCGTACACGTGCTGGCATGTGTCCGATAAAAAACTTTGACTCCTGTTGCTGACATCTATTGGGGACTGCTCGACATGTCAAATAAATGACAGCGTGCTGCAGGTATTTGTGGAGTGGAAGCCGTGGGTTGTGTCCTTGATACATACTGTCCTATAGTGGACAGTATCTCTGCCTGTCACGCAGAAAATCAGGGTTCCAATCCCTGACGGGGAGTTGAGTTCATGTTCTTTTTAGCTTTTGGTGGGGCTCTTCTTTGCGGGGAAATAAAAGCCCATCAGCCTTGTTTCCTAACAGGGACCTAACGCGATTATGGCGAACATAACAACCACTACACGACTGAAACTGTTGCTCTCATGCTATCTGTTAGCAGGACAAGCCAACCCCCTCACTCGCTGTCATTGCCTATGCGTTCAGTGTATTGACGTGCTTGACACTAGGTGAAGTTAGGGAAAAAGACTCCTCGTTAGTATAGTGGACAGTATCTCTGCCTGTCTCGCGGAAGACCGGGTTTCGATTCCCTGACTGGGAGTTGAGTTCATGTGGTCTTTAGCTTTTGGTGGGGCTCTTCTTTGCGGTAAAACAAAAAAGCCCATCAGCCTTGTTTCCTAACAGGGACCTTACACGTGTTTGGCAAACATAACAACCACTCCACGACTAAAACTGTTGCTCTCGTGCTATCTGTTAGCAGGACAAGCCAACCGCCTCGCAAGCTGGCATTGCCAATGCGTTCAGTGCATTGACGTGTGCTTGACACTAGGTGAAGGTAGGGCAAAAGACTCCTCGTTAGTATAGTGGACAGTATCTCCGCCTGTCTCGCGGAAGACTGGGTTTCAATCCCCTGACTGGGAGTTGAGTTCATGTGGTCTTTAGCTTTTGGTGGGGCTCTTCTTTGCGGGAAAACAAAAAAGCCCATCATTATGTTTCCAAACAGGGGCCTGACGCGTGTTTGGCGAACATAACAACCACTACACAACTGAAACTGTGAGCAGGACCAGCAAAACCGCCTCGCACGCTGGCATTGCCGATGCGTTTAGGTGCATTGATGCGGAAGACCGTGGTTCGGCTCCCTGACGGAGAGTTGAGTTCATGTTCTCTTTAGCTTTTGGTGGGGATCTTCTTTGCGGGAAAACAAAAAAGCCCATCAGCCTTGTTTCCAATCAGGGACCTTCCGCGTGTTTGGCGAACATAACAACCACTACACGACTGAAACTGTTGCTCTCATGCTATACATTAGCAGGACCAGCAAACCGCCTCGCTGGCATTGCCGATGCGTTCAGGTGCAGTGACGTGCTCGACAATCAGTGAATACAAGGTAATAGACTCCTTGTTAGTATAATGGACAGTATCTCCACCTGTCATGCAGAAGAAACGGCTTCGATTCCCTGATGGGGAGTTGAGTTCATGTGGTCTTTAGCTTTTGGTGGGGCTCTTCTTTGCGGGAAAACAAAAAAGCCCATCAGCCTTGTTTCCAAACAGGGACCTTTCGCGTTTTTGGCGTACATAACAACTGCTCCACGAATGAAACTGTTGCTCTCGTGCTATCTGTTGGCAGGACCAGCAAAACGCCTCACACGCTGGCATTGCCGATGCTTTCCGGTGCATTGAGGTGTGCTTGACACTAGGTGAAGGTAGGGCAAAAGACTCCTCATGAGAATAGTGGACAGTATAGCCGCCTGTCACACGGAAGACCGGGTTACAATTTCCCCGTTGAGTTCAAGTGGTCTTTAGCTTTTGGTGGGGCTCTTCTTTGTGGGAAAACAAAAAATCCCCCCAGCCTCGTTTCCAAACAGGGACCTAACGCGTGTTTGGCGAACATAACAACCACTACTCGACTGAAACTGTTGCTGTCGTGCTATCTGTTAGCAGGACAAGCCAACCGCCGAGTTGGCATTGCCTATGAGGTCAGGTTCATTGATGTGTGCTTGACACTAAGTGAAGGTAGGGCAAAGGGCTCCTCGTTATTATAGTGGACAGTATCTCCGCCTGTCACGCGGAAGACCGGGGTTCGATTCCCTGACGGGGAGTTGAATTCATGATCTCTTTAGCTTTTGGTGGGGCTCTTCTTTGCGGGAAAACAAAAAAGCTCATCATTATGTTTCCAAACAGGGGCCTTACGCGTGTTTGGCGAACATAACAACCACTACACGACTGAAACTGGTGCTCTCATGCTATCCGTTAGCAGGACCAGCAAATTTGCCGATGCTGATGTCACATTCCCACTGGAACACGCGACCTCATTGAGGTGCCACTCGGACTGTGTGGCAAAACATGTCTGTGTTCAACACATTCTTTCGTAGTTGCTGAGGAACTTAAAAAATTTGACCCATCACTTCGAAATCTTGTACGTTTCGATTTGCCACCTCAATCATTGGATATAAATCCATGTCTCCCTCGTCTGTGGTTATATTTGTTAATTTGGGAATGGGAGACAATGTTCCTCCCATAGTTTTAGAGCAATTAGTTTGAGCCCCTCCTGATCGTAAAACTCGTTGAGATTCTGACTCATGAGTTGGAGGAAGTTCATGAGGTGGCAAAACCGGGTACCAGGGTGCTGATGCTTTTGTTCCCTCATTTTTTTCACACCTTTTTTCAACCATCTTTTTCTCGCTAATTCTTACCATTGGTCCTGTCTCGTCATCTTCCTGTCTTTGAAACAACATATTTTTATCCCAACCTGCCTGCTCTTTTTGTTCATTTGTTAAGTCCTTCTTTTTCTCCCTTCCTTTTTCTCTTTTAGACGCCATTTTTAGCCAGAAGAGTAAGTCGTCAAATCCATCTTTTTCTATTTGTGACATATAATTTTTGTGTCGACACTTTATTTCGTTTCGAAGTTGAACTAATTTTTGCGAATTTAGCTGGCCAGCGAAACCGTATTTGGTTATCCACGTGTTTAAATGTTTTATTTTGGAAGGGTTTTGGAGTTGAACATATTTCCAATCTTTACACGTTAGGCCTTCTTTTGGATCCGTTTTACTGTTATTTTTTCCCATTTTTGTGAATTTGGAAGTCAGTTTATTTGCACCTAGAGTGACCTAAATACTGACTTTATTCAAAAATGACAGGGTGACAATGAATGTCTGAGTTTTGGTAACCCTCAAGCTTCTACCCACACGGGGCGGAGGATTCTTGCCTCTGCTTCCAAACCCAGTTGTCACTTACAATCCAGTCTTATACATTCATACTTTTACACATTCACACGATATTAGTAACGTTTTTACAAACACACGAAAACACGGAAACACAGAATTTAAGTACATACAGGACTCCGCCGTCCCTCTTTTACTTTATTAAACACGGAATTTAAGTACGTACAGGACTCCGCCGTCCTCGCTTACTTGCCAGTGACGAGTATTACACAAGGTTTATTCTGCCGCAGACTTCTTCGTCGCGCAATTCACTCACTCTTTCATCCTTTTTCCTAAACATTTTAAAATTTAGCTCACCAAAGTCGTCTTCAATCCTGTGGATTGTCGTCAACCTTCAGATCCCAGTTGAGAAGAACGAAGACCAGTCCCAGAAAGGGTCTCAATTGCCGTGGCCACGTTCTCTTAACTGGATGTCGGCTCCACAACTGGAATCCTCGGGTGTATTGACATCTGGCTCGAAGGACCAATTTTAATGTTGGATTTATCTCACCCAACACCAATAAAAATGCACAAAAGGAATGAAGACGCTGGTTTCTCTTTCTCATGAGGAGGGCGTATGGGAGATTGTTCAGTTTACAGCCTCTCAACATGCTCTAAACAATCTCTCCCGTCGCTCCTGCATTTATTTGAAAATAGGAGGGTTTTACAAGACATAACGTTCTCAGCAACAAGACACAACACAAAACATTGGACCAACCCCTGGCACGTCCCCGACCACATCCGATCACGTCCTTGGTCAAGGCGCCCTTCCATCGGATGATGCTGAGTCATCTTCTTGAAGGCGAGACATCTTCCTTTCTAAAAATCGTCCATAATACTAATGCAAGCTAAGCAAATAAATGATAACTTCTAAAATATATTTCACAGTAAAATACGACAACAGAGACCCCGGACTGTTGAACAGCTGAAGGTGTTGCTTGATGTAGCAAGAATGGGAAAGAATTCCACCGACAAGGCTTCAACAATTAGTGTCCTCAGTTCCCAAATGTTTATTGAATATTGTTAAAAGAAAAGGTGATGTAACACAGTGGTAAACATGACCCTATCCCAGCTTTTTTTTCCAAACGTGTTGCAGCCATAAAATTCCAAGTTAATGATTATTTGCTAAAAACAATAAAGTTGAACAGTTTGAACATTAAATATCTAGTCTTTGTAGTGTATTCAATTAAATATAGGTTGAACATGATTTGCAAATTATTGTATTCTGTTTTTATTTGTTTCACACAACGTTGGGGTTGTAGTTAAAAAAAAAGGTTTTCACATCTCACATGCTTTAAGCACATTTAAACTTATTAAAACACACTTAACGTGTTCGTTACCACCTGTTCTCACTCTCACTTGCATAGTTTTCCAAATAAGAGGCCAAGTGTGCTTGCTTCAAGCTGTTTATTTGAAAAGTAAACCATAATTGTTATTGCCAATTATTTACAAGATTTGACAAGGCCGACAGCTCCAGCTAGAGAATATCCACTTTCGGAGATTCATTCAGGGTGCGGGGGACGACAGGTCACACACACTAAAAAATGAAAAGGCACACAGGGTAAAATATACAGCAACCTAAACATGCAAATGAGACAAAGAGGAGAGACCCTCCACGAAGTGACCACTTAGTTTTGGACTTGTCAAAAGCCTTTGATCCAATCAATATTGACATCCTCTGATGCCAGTGCTGCAGTTTCCTATCAGGATGATGACTTGACTGCGACTCATTTTTATGGGGATCCAACAGTCGATGGTCAGACCCTGCCGAAATCCCCGGTAAGCCGACTGTGGCTGAACAAGGTGGAAAACCGTCAGCCCCGTCATTAATAAGGAAAATTAAAAGAAATCGCCTTCCTCATCTGTCAGCAAGATACAAAAACCAGCTAATTATTACAGTGTTCAAATAAAAAGTGGCAAGCTCTCAATCATCTATTTTACAGTGTGTGTGTGCGTGAGAATATCTTGAAAACTGCGTTACGTTTGTATAAAAATACACACGCTTGCCCACTGATCCACAAACGCATCTTCAAAAATCGACAAGCAGAAATAAATATTGACAAATGATACCATGTAACTGTTCATCATCATCATGTCAAGTTATGATAAATGCACACACAACATTTAAGAAACGTGTGTAAATCATGGATATATTTGTGGAAATCATTTTAGACAAATCTCTACCCATAGTTAATCATGGCAGAAATACAGAGCCAGCCAATTTCGAACCAGGGACCTTTCACATGTGAGGCGAACTTGATAACCACTACAGTATGGAAACTGCTGGGTCATGTTGTCCAGACCGGTCCACCATGCACTAAGGGGAGCTGCCAGCCAAGTAACCCGAAAAAAAAACACTGTGAAAGCAAGATGCTTGTTGATTATGTGGGGCGGAGGGGGTAAGGCCGGAGGGCTAAGGGTACTGGTGAGACAGGCTTGAGCAGACACACATGAAATGTCGGGTGGATTTTGAGAATGAGGGAGCTTCAACTGAACAGAGATGGGATTTAAGACATTAGTGATCGGAAAAGAACCATTGAAGCATGGCGTGAGCTTACGTGAGTCGGTCTGGAGAGAAAGGTCATGGGAGGAAAGCCAGACCATCTGAGCCACCCTGTATACAGGCGTAGGGGAGTGATGAAGATCCGCCAACCACTTGTTTCTTTCGGCTGACCGAGCCACGGCAGCCCTGACGTCCTTCCAAATGTTGTTGGAGTTGTGGGCCCACTGAAGTACTTCAGAGCGTGTGAAATTGGGCACGAAAAGACGGTCTGGAGATCCAGTCTGGGATCCGGTTGGGTTCTCTGAGCCCTTTTGACCACTTGTTCTATCTCCCACGTGGCAGCCCCAACAAAGCAGGAGGAAGAAACTTGAGGTCGTCTGCACAAATACTGTAGTTACACATTGAACAGCTGAATGAGGTGCAAACACTCAAATGATCCTCACACTAGAGTACATTTTCCATTTGTAACTGTGTTGGGTTATTCACATCTGGTTTTAACACATTGGTCCCTTTTACTAATCAAAATGACAGAAAATACTTTGAGAGATAGGTTCCACCAACCCAAGCCGTGATTTTATAGTGGTTCGTACTCTGCGTTGTGGCCACAACAACCCTGGTTCAAATCTGGGTCACGGCAAGAGCGAACTCCTGCAGTTACTTTTTGCTGAAGGTGCTGCTGGGACAGTGAAAATACTCCACAGGGACTTGCAGAGACCAGTCAGTCAGCCATATTAGGAGTCAGGAAGGAGCTGACCGCATGACGGCGTCAGAAGACGGCATGGTGTCCCTCCAGATTTCGGAGCCCCCAATATTGAATGGGACTCTCCCACCTGCTGCAGTTGTTGGCGGACACTGTATATTGCGTGTTGGCCAATAAAGTTGTCTTTGTTCATCGAGCTTGTATCAGTGGAGTCTTTTGCAAAATCGCCCTTCACGATTGAAAGTCCGACAGGCCTGTCGGGGGGCTGTGGGTAATAACGGGGCAGTTCCAATGACCCGTGTGGGCAGAACAGGCTGAGGTTTGCGATGGTGGGGCAGCACCATCTAAATTTAGTTTTTCTTAAGTTGTAAATGAACACAAGGTGAGGGATAGGTGTCCTCCATTAAGCAAAAGAGAAGATCTGTCACGAGTGGATTTAGACTGGACCCAAGAGCAAATGGAGGCTGAGAGGTTGTGATGAAAAGTTCATGGAAAAGGGGAATGGAGATGGTCCTTGAGATGTGTTGGCAGGTTGTTCAGGCAGAGAACGTGTGACAGGCAGTGACGAGGACAGGCGGCTGGCTTGGCGGCAGAAATCTGCTTGGCGAGTAACACGGAGGGTACGCAGAGGACAAGGAGAAACACAGAGGCCAGAAAGAAGATGATGATGATGAAGAAGAAGATGATGATGATGATGATGATGATGATGATGATGATGATGATGATGATGATGATGATGAATTACATAGCTTACTTGGTAACTGGGTAGCCGTTGTACCGCAGGAGACACTTCAATACTCTGGCGAGAGTTTGCTGGATCTGGCATGCTTTTCTGCAGGTGATGATGAGGGCTGATTGATGATAGGTGCGCGGCCAAGGTGTGCTGATTAATGTGAAGAGAGAGAGAGAGCGAGAGAGCGAGAGAGCGAGAGAGAGAGAGAGAGAGAGAGAGAGAGAGAGAGAGAAGAGCAAAGCACCACCCAGGGTCCAATAAAAGGACTGCAGGACAAGATCGTTTAAATAAAGAGAGACTTGAGGTGAAGAAAAGACCCTGTTAGGCCTCGTACACACAAAGACAATCGGGTTGTTTTTGTCCCAATTTTGCCCTGTCCCCACCGAGGACCTCACACGCAAGACTGTATTATGTCTTAAATTTATACTGTGAGATTATCTTGAAATCTGAGATGTGCTAAGAGTGGATTTGTCCAGGATAGAGACCAAAATGGGTCGGGGCCGAAAAATATTTACGATTCTGACGAAATCTCTGCGTGTGGGGAAAGCCATCTCCCCGAGTCATGATGTCGTGAATTGTGACGTGAAACAGAATGGAGCCAATCAAGAAGCGCCCTGACTCAGGAACAACCGTAAATAAAAACAAACATCTTACCCGATGTCATGGTTTTTTTTTTTGGTCAAAGGTGGGTTGCCCAGACGGCAAAAAGTATTTTCCAAAGCAAGTCCATTATGGGCATCGCCGTTCTCCAGAATTGTTTCCAGACCCGTGGTGGAAGAGAACCTTTATGTGTGTGGTGTGGAGCACCACACGCTCTTATCAGAGCACACTACACACAACACGACTGAATCTTATTAAATGAATTTTTTCTTCATGGGGTGGAGGGGGGGGGGGGGTCTGCAGCAGATGAAAACTTAAGATTGGAAAAATCCTAGTGTCTTCCGGGACTTAGTAAGTAGAATTGTCGCTCAAGGTGCGTGTTGGAATTCTCAATTTGAATGACAAATCTTTTTTTTTTTTTTACAATCGAAACTCAATGTTTCATTTTCATCTTCAAAACTCAACATATTCAGATGATTTTACTAACGCTGATTTTATTTTTACATCAAAATATTCAATCCAAACATTTCAGCTTCAAATATTCAGCAGCTCCATTTCAGAAGCAAATTCATTAACTGGCAGAAAAGGCTTTCAAAAAAGGCCAAAAATATAAGTGTCCTTGGGCAAGACACTGAACCCTAATTTGCTCCCAGTGGGCCTGGCAGCGGCTTGCATGGCCACAGCCGCCCATTGGTGTGTGAATGTGTGAATTTTGTAAAGCGCTTTGGGCACTGTGATAGTGTAGATGAACTGCTGTATATGTGAAGTCCATTTACCATGTGTGGGTGTATTTTGTGTTTATTTTTGTTTATATATGTGGGGATGGGTTCTTGTATATTTTTGGGTATTTTAATTGTCTGTTTTTAAATTTGTTTTGATATATATTTATATCGAAATTACATTTCCTCCTCGTATTTTGTAAAGGTCATTTGTTTTTCATTTGGTTCATGCTTGGACATTGTTTCAGTTCCACACTCAATCTGTTCCATGCCATATCACCTTCACACTGTCCATCATCATCATCAGTGTGAGGAGGGTGTGACATCGTGTCATCACGATCTGACAGTGGAGCTAAGAGGCCGTCTGCTTGTGATTCTCCACAGTGGTCTCCATCACCTTCTGCTGTCATGTGTTGACTTGAGCTTCTGCTTGGAGGCTCCGCCCCTCTGCTCTCCTAACTTTGACTTTCATCTTCAATCTTCAAAGGGACACCAGTAGATGGAAATTTGGTGATGTCCTCCTCCACTTCATGTTTGATGTGGGGGTGCTCTTCCGCATCCTCTTTAAAGGGAGTGGGCCTGTCAACACACTTCCCATCTCTGTTCCTCTGTCTGGCCAACCTGTAGAGATCCTTTTCTCTTTCTTCAGTGTCCAACCTGACATACGTCATCATATGCCTCTTATTTGGCCTTTGCCACCTCTACCTTTGCCATACGTTGCATCTCAATGTATTCCTTTCGCCTCTCATCGGTCCTCTCAGTGTCCCACTTATTTCTTCTTAGCTAACCTCTTTCCTTCGATGGTTTCCTGTACTGTGAGGTTCAGCCACCAAGTCTCCTCTCAGAAGGTACACTAAGGACTCTCCTGCCTGTCTCTCTAATCACTTTGGCTGTAGTGGTCCAGTCTTCTGAAAGCTCCTCCTGTCCACAGAGAGCCTGTCTCACAACTTCCCAAAAAGCCGCACGACACTCTTCCTGTCTCAGCTTCCACCACATGATTCTCTGCTCTGCCTTTGTCTTCCTAATCTTCCTTCCCACCACCAGAGTCATCTTACACACCACCATCCTATGCAGTCTAGCCACACTCTCCCCGACCACTACTGTTGGATTTATCTCACCAAACATTATAATGAATAAACACAAAAGGAATGAAGACGTTGGTCATTTTACTCATGAGGAGGGCGCATGGGAGATTGTTCAGGTTACAGCCTCTCAACACGCTCTAAACAATCTCCCCCGTCGCTCCTACATTTATTTGAAAATAGGAGGGTTCTACAAGACATAATGTTCTAAGCATTAAGACACAACACAAAACATAGGACCAGACGACACCTGTCCCGTCCCCGACCACATCCGATCACGTCCTTGGTCAAGGCGCCCTTCCATCAAATGTTGCTGAGTCATCTTCTTGAAGGCGAGACATCTTTCTATCTAAATATTGTCCATAATACTAATGCAAGCTAGTAATGCAAAATACTAATGCAAGCTACTAATGCAAAATACTAATGCAAGCTAAGCAAATAAATGATAACTACTAAAATATATCTAACATTTCCCTCCTGTTTATCATGTATTTGCACAAATTCTCATATCATCTTACAGTCACTTCATTTCGATTTTTAACTGTAGAATCATTTTTATGAAACAAATACATTTACACCCAGAGTAAATTTGTCATACATGAATGTTATAGTTTAAACATCGTAATCATCTGGATCAGGAAACAAATCAGTTAAAGCATAATCATCATCATCATCATTATCATCATCATTATCTTTATTATCAAACAGTAATGGATACATCAGCTCCATACGGTTCTCCATGGGGGTTATGGCTGTGGTGATTAATCTACTGATTAAAGCTCGAATGCATGGGATACAACAACATCCACAAAATGTCAGAATGGCTGCAAAAACAGCAATTGATATCAATATTGGTGAAATTAGGGTTTTATATTTACCAAAAACGTCCATCCAGCTGTCCCACAAAGAAGTGTCTACCCCAGAGTGGCTCTTCATCTTGTGTTTGAGGGTCCGTAGACCATCGATGGCTCTGGTCAAGCTGCCATCCGCAGCAGTATTGTTTGGAATGTATGTACAACATTGTTCTCCAAACATACCACAAACACCTCCCTCTCTTGCGAGGAGCATGTCGACAGCTATGCGATTCTGGAACGTCATTAAAGAGGCAGCCTTGAGCTGCTCATGTACAGCTTCCAACCCACTCTGAGTCCAATTTCCTAATCTCTGTACATTGAAGTGGATATAGTTTATCCTATCAACATTTTTATTAATCGTACACCACCAGCATATGAAAGACTCAAATCCTCCTGCAACTTGGTCAGCCAATTTGTATTGATTTGGAACCCCACGAGGAACACCTATGGCGTCGATGTACGTCGGATTATTTTGCCCCTGCCAGGACAAATCTCTTTTTTGTCTATGTTCTAGATTAGACAAAAACATTGGTGCCCTTTTCATTAAATCTTGAACAGGCATAGGGTATACTGACACATGCAATATCAAAGTGACAATAGCACACAATCCAGATATATCTTTAGGTAATCTATCAAACAGTCTATCATCTCCGCACCACCACCAGATGTCGCTCCGTGATACTGGCATAAAATTTGGTCCGACTTTTAAGGTTACTTTACACTGTGTGTCATTCAGTGGTCCTAATTTTTTGCCTTTACCAATCATGTTTATACAAGTGAAATTATTTGGTGCTACTAGAGTAGAAAACATCGGTTTGTTTTTATCTGCTTCTGTTACGGGATATATAGGATCCCATGATTTACATCCCTTAGTTGGTACAGTAGCGTTCATTAATGGAATAATACAATTTTGTGATAATTGTGCCGGAACTATTCGCAACAAAGGCCTTGGACCCATGCAAACCACACAATCTTTTTTTGCTACATTTGCTGCTTGTTCCACCAATAGTAACCAATTGTTATTTTGTCCTGAAACTCCTGTGACTACAAGGAACCAATCATCAGTAGTTATTTTGTTAACCATTAACATGTGTCCACCTTTCTTTGAAGTTTTTAATGGCATTTCTGGTTCAACACGGTTGCCATAACACAATGCTACTTGGAAGTGGGGATCTTTTCCGCCAGTATATGCCCACAAACTCACCATCAAACACATTGGGTGACTCGATTTGTATGTCAATATTAAATTATGGGTCGTTTTGCTTAGGTTAAACTTTTTTCTATGTTCTTTTGCTGCTTTTAATGACCAATTGGACCAATCATAACCTGTTTCACCAATGAGGTATTCCCATCCAAAGCCTATAGATGCATACCAGTCATATTTATCTCCCCAATTCTGCCCATTCTCTTGAGCTTCATTGGTGAGAGCCGCATATGGAATTATGATTAAAGTATCTTGATTTCGGGGGGCACAAAATATTAACCTGTTTTGCCGCATTTGGAAGCTATTCCCACAGTTCTGATCATCAACTGTAGTCCTTTTGGTACGAGTTAATGATTCAACATTTTTTTTTTATTGGGTTGGTCATATTGGTCCAGTTGGTAGGTAATTTCCTATCTAAAAAATGCGTTGTATCGTTTAGGGTGGGACGTCCCACGTACCACATAAACAAAACCAACACTATAGTAACCAAAGTTGCTGCGTAACAGCTTATCGAATCTCGTAACCAATGTGGGTGTGCCATTCTGCTGAGTTCTCACTAAACGGGTTGGTGTCTTTTTTCTTCACTGACCAGCAAGCGTTTTCAGAATCTACACATCTGCTCCCGCTCCGTTATCAGACTTTTGCTCACCTTCCCTATTTGAGTACTCAGCTGAAATGACCCTTTTACAGTGTGTTAAATGAACCCACGTATTTCTTTCTGCTATTTTTAGGGCTGTTGGAGTTGTCAATAACACTTGATACGGTCCTTCCCACTTCGGTGAATGCCAGTGCTTCTTTTTGATGCTTCGAATTAGGACCCAGTCTCCCGGTCCAACCAACTTGGTTTCCTGCTGGGAAACATGTTTACTTTCAGCAGATACTTTTAAATCATTTTGTTTCTCTAACAACTTTCTCATGTAATCAGCTAAGTTTGTTTCGTCATCAAATTCCCATTTTTGTTTAAACAACGGAAGTCTATAAGGTCTTCCAAACAATGTTTCGTAAGGTGTTAAACCTGTGGTACTTGTAATGTTGATGTACATTTTAACGAGGTCCAGACACTGTGTCCATGACCTTCCTGTCTCTTCCATACATTTTTTCAATCTATTTTTTATTGTCCCATTCATTCTTTCCACGAGACCTGCACTCTGAGGGTGGTAAGCACAATGGTTTTTCAAATTAATGTGGAACATGGTTCCTATTTTATTGATTATTTGATTTACAAAATGAGTCCCATTATCGCTGTGAATGGTTTCAGGTATGCCATATCTTGGAATGATGTCTTTACATAGTGCTTTTGCCACCGTCAGAGCATCAGGTGATTTTGTTGGGAATAATTCGATCCATTTAGAAAATGCATCTATGATAATCAAACAGTATTTCTTTCCTTCACTTTGATTTAATTCTATATAATCCATGTGAATGCGTTGGAAGGGGTATGTAGGCACTGGAAATTGACCTCTAATAGGTCGTAATTGCCCTTGAGGATTATGTCGTGCACAGATCATGCATGCTCTACAATAATTCTTTGCATATAAATTGAAACCATAGGTTGTAAAGTGTCGATGTATCTGTGCCACCATCCCTCCTGTTGAGACATGTGACACACCATGGCTCAATATAGCAGCCCATTTAAATAGGTTCTTTGGAAGTATTTGTTTCCCTTCTGTGCTAATATAAATATCATTTTGTAGCCTTGAACCTCGTTTTTCCCAATAATTGCGTTCTTGTTGTGGACTCTGTTGTTGCATATCTTTTAGTGTTTGGTCATCTGAGGTCTGTTGCTCAATATTTTTTATTAAACCCAAAAATGGTTTATAGGCTGCCTTTTTCGCGGTTTTGTCCGCAAATGCATTCCCTCGAGAAATTTTGTCAGTGCCAGATGTATGTGCAACACATTTGCAAATTGCCACTTTTCGTGGATGCTGTACTGCCTGTAACAATTGTTTAAGTAATACAGCATGCGTTACTGGTTTCCCTGTTGATGTAATCATTCCTCTGTTGTCCCAATATTGTGCAAAAACATGAACTGTGGAATACGCATATTGGCTATCAGTATAGATTGTAACATCCTTGTTTATCATCATTTTGCATGCTTCGGTTAATGCTACTAATTCAGCAGCTTGGGCAGAGTAGTGTGACGGTAGCGACTCAGCTTTTAGCACAACAGTATCAGTTACTACTGCGTAACCTGTTTTTATCTTTCCTAGTTCATTTTTTTTCGAAGAACCATCTACATACAGAACCTGTCCATTATTCAAAGGTTGATCTGTCAAATCATTTCTACATTTAGCAGTTTTTTCAGCCAATTCCTGACAATCATGCTGCGTGCCCTCATCAGGTAAGGGTATTAGTGTGGCTGGATTTAAGGTTGTGCATCGCACAACAGTCAAATGTGGTTGTGACAGCAAGATGGCCATGCAAGATAAATGTCTTGCAGGTGATAAAAACGCCATATTGGTTTGCAATAGGAGAGCAGACACTGTATGTGGCACTTTAAGAGTTAATGGATGAAATAACACAATTGTGGAACTGCTCTCTATTGCCATTGAAGCTGCCACAACTGCTCTGACACAATGTCAATGTAATGCACACGTCACGTTGTCTAGTCTAGTTGAAAAATAAGCTATTGGTCTCAGTTTATCACCGTATTGTTGTGTAAGTACGGAGGTCATGTAATAGTGTTTACAATCTACCATCTGAATGAATGGTTTATCATAATCCGGAAGGGCCAGCGCAGTACTGGACACCAAATGTTGTTTAATGTCACAGAAGGCCTTTTCTGCCTCTGTATTCCATTGAACAGGTGATGTCATTTTAAGGTCTGCTTCATACATCAATTTTGACAATGGTGCAATAATTTCTGCATAGTTTGGAATCCATGCTCTACAATAATTTGTCAGGCCTAAAAATGACATCATATGTTTCTTTGTTTGCGGTTTAGGGGCTTTTAAAACTATAGTTTTTCTGTCTTCTAATATAGTCCTTCCTCCTACACTCAGATTATGTCCTAGATATTTGACTTGCTTTTTACACCATTGCAATTTATTTTTGTTAACTTTATGTCCCTCCTCTGCTAGATGACGCAGTAAAGCTAATGAATCTTTGATGCATGTCTCTCCATCTGGAGATGCCAAAAGCACATCATCGACATATAATAAGATTTGGCTCCCTCCTGGGGGAGTGAATGTAGACATGCTTGTTGTCATTATTTGTGAATAAATTGTTGGACTTTCACAGTAACCTTGTGGTAATCTAGTAAATGTATATTTCTTTCCCTCAAATGTGAATGCAAACCAAAATTGACTGTTCTCTTCTATTGGTATAGAAAAGAAAGCATTGCTTATGTCCACTACTGTAAACACAGTAGCGTCTGCTCTTAATGAATTTAACAATGTGTGTGGATCTGGTACACATGCTGCTCTCTGTATCACTGCAGAATTTACAGCTTGCAAATCTTGTACCATCCTCCAACCGACTGAAGGTGGGGCCTTTTTCACGGGAAAAATTGGTGTGTTACATGGTGAATCTGGACACGCCACTATAACTCCTGCTTTAATTAGTGCTTCAATTACCGGTTTGATTCCTTCATGTGCATCCGGTTTTAATGGATATTGACGAATCCCTGGCCTATATTCCGTTTTTGGTCTAATTTGTACTGGTAAAGCCCCTTTAATAAGGCCTACATCGAATGGTCCTGCGGACCATAACTTTTGTGGAACTGTTTTCAACATCTCTTCATCAATTTCAGTGAGAATCATCTGGTCTAATCATACAGGATGCATGTGTCTCCCTTCATCACCCTGCATTGTCCAAAATATTGCCTTCCTGATTAGACCAGTTGATGCACTGTATTCGAGGTCGTTTTCTATTTGCTGCCAATCATCTGCCTCCTGTCCTTGTTTTACTAATGTTCCCACACATTTCCACTGTGACTCATAATCTTTGCACAATGAAATATGTGGGACACTTGTATTTTTATATAGTTCCTTTAATTTGTCTGATAAAATAATTCCTGCCGCGACTTTTGCTTTATTGTCTGAGTACGGATAATCCACAGTAATGTTATCATGTGTCGCATGTCGTAACTTGTTTTCATATACTGAGTCTGGACCCGATGTGTTTTTGTACCACAGTGTTATATGCAGCTCATCACTGTTTTTTTATCTTCTATTTGTGTGATAAGCTGCAAGGCTGCAGACAACAGACTCTCTCCCATGTTTAACGGTGGTTTGTCTGGGATATCGATTGTATAATAGAATGTACTCTCTCTGTTTTCTAGTGTCATATAGAGGTTGTCTCTTTTTAATTCATGTTTTCGTTTCACTACAATATTTTTATTTGATGATGGAATGAGTACAAGTCCTAGTTGGAATAAGCCATCTCTTCCCAACAAATTCACAGGGCACTCCGGGACTTCGAAAATTGGCATTCTACATGTTTTCCCCTGTGGGTCTCTAATCCACACAGGCTCAAGTTCCATGGCAAAAGTAATTTGTCCATTTGCTGATCTAACTATTGCTTTATGTCCCGATAGTTTGGAACCTGGAATCTTTTCCCGACATGCAGTTCTACATGCTCCTGTGTCGCAAAGAAAGTTCATTTCTTTCCCATTTACTGATAAGGTTATTTCAGGTTTCTCAGTGTCCAAACTTAGAATGTCCTGTAAATTGAAATCCACTTCGTCATTTTCCGTAATGTTTACAGAAGCGGATTTGTTGTGTTGGGAAGCAGGCTGGCTTAGTCATGCGGTTGTTTGACCGTCTTCTGTGTTATCTTTCTTTGGGCAGTTACGTGCGATGTGGCCTTTATCTCCACAGCACCAACAGATGTTATTATCATAATATTTTCGACCATATCTTACCATCCCACGGCCTCTGCCGCGTCCTCTAAAATTATCTCTCTTTTTGCCTTGATAGTAAATTTCTGCTCCTCCGTTGAGGAAGACATCTACATTATTATTTTTTTTTTCTTCTGTCTTAACACTCTTTCTGCATGGAGGGCATGATTAACATATTCCTCCAGAGAGCCAGTTGCTAGGTTTATCCAATGTTTATCGACCCATTTGTTAATGTGCTCTCTCGAGTTCGCATGTAAAGCATTTTTCAACTGTTGTTGATAAGGGCCCTGAGGATTTGCATCCTCAGTCAATCCGCTGTTTGCTTTAAAACAAGCGGTCATTCTAACCCTGTATTCTTCAAATAGTTCATCGTCTTTTTGTTTTATCCTTGCAATTTCCGTGTAATTCGCCCTTTTGCGGAACCTGGTTGTGGTTCTTTCTATCAAGGCTCTAACTCGATGGTGTAATTCTCTGTCATCATGTGGCATTATAACACCATGATGTTTTGGATCCCAATCTCCACGGCAAAGATGCCAATCAGGCCCCATTGCAGTCATCCAAATTTGTTGTGTTTCTGCACCGTTTAAATGGTAGGAATGTCTAAGATTTTCCATGTCCTCAACAAACTGGACAATGTCTACTTTGTAGGATATGAGGCCGGCTACGGCCTTTTTCACATCCTCATTAGTCCAAGTTCTATAGACCAAAATAGTTTCTTTGCGATCCTCTTGTACATTTGTATTTGCCACCTCAATCATCGGATATAAATCCATGTCCCCCTCGTTTGAGGTTGTATTTGCCATTTTGGGAACGGGAGAAAATGTTTCCCCCATATTTTTAGACCATTGCATTTGTACTCCTCCTGATCGTAAAACTTGATGAGTTTCTGATTCACAAGTTGGAGGATGCTCATGAGGTGGCAAAACCGGGTACAAGGGCGCTGATGCTTGTGTCTCATCATTTTTCTCACTTCGTTTTTCAACTATCTTTGTTTTAACATTTCTTATCATTAGTCCTGTCTCGTCATCTTCCTGTCTTTGGAACAATATATTTTTATCCTTGTCTGTTTGCTCTTTTAGTTCATCTGTTAAGTTTTTCTTTTTCTCTTCTTCCTTTTCTCTTTTAGACGCCATATTTAGCCCAAAAAGTAAGTCGTCAAATCCATCTTTTCCCATTTGTGATATATTATTATTGTGCCGTTCCTTTATTTTGTTTCGAAGTTGAACTAATTTTCTCGAATTCAGCTGGCCAGCGAAACTGTATTTGGTTATCCACGTGTTTAAATGTTTTATTTTGGAAGGGTTTTGTAGTTGTACATATTTCCAATCTTTACACGTCAGGCTTTCTGTTGGATTCGTTTTACTGTTATTGTTTCCCATTTTTTGTGAATTTGGAAGTCAGTTTATTTGCACCTAGAGTGACCTAATACTGACTTTATTCAAAATATGACTGGGTGACAATGAATGTCTGAGTTCTGGTAAACCTCAACCTTCTACCCCGAATGGGGCGGAGGTTTCTTGCCTCTGCTTCCAAACTCAGTTGTCACTTACAATCCAGTCGCTTACATCCATACTTTTACACACACACACACACGATATTAGTAACGTTTTAACAAACACATGAAAACATGGAAACACGAAGGCACGGAATTTTAAGTACGTCTAGGACTCCGCCGTCCTTTATTTTTTTTTTATTATTTTTTTATTTTAACACGGAATTTTAGCACGTATAGGACTCCGCCGTCCATGCGGAATTTGTCGGACTCCGCCGTCCATCAGTTACTTGCCAGTGACTAGTATTACACAAGGTTTATTTCGCCGCAGACTTCTTTGTCGCGCGATACATTCATTCTTTAAAAAAAATTTAAAAAATTTAACTCACCAGTCGTCTTCAATCCTGTGGATTGTCGTCAACCTTCAGATCCCAGTTGAGAAGAACGAAGACCAGTCCCGGAAAGGGTCTCAATTGCCGTGGCCACGGTCTCTTAACTGGGTGTCGGCTCCACAACTGGAATCCTCGGGTGTGTTGACATCCGGCTCGAAGGACCAATTTAATGTTGGATTTATCTCACCAAACATTATAATGAATAAACACAAAAGGAATGAAGACGTTGGTCATTTTACTCATGAGGAGGGCGCATGGGAGATTGTTCAGGTTACAGCCTCTCAACACGCTCTAAACAATCTCCCCCGTCGCTCCTACATTTATTTGAAAATAGGAGGGTTCTACAAGACATAATATTCTAAGCATTAAGACACAACACAAAACATAGGACCAGACGACACCTGTCCCGTCCCCGACCACATCCGATCACGTCCTTGGTCAAGGCGCCCTTCCATCAAATGTTGCTGAGTCATCTTCTTGAAGGCGAGACATCTTTCTATCTAAATATTGTCCATAATACTAATGCAAGCTACTAATGCAAAATACTAATGCAAGCTAAGCAAATAAATGATAACTACTAAAATATATCTAACAGGCGCCAGACTCAAGGTTCAGCACCTTCTGAATGGGATTTTTGGTCTCCGAATGGAGGCGTGGGTTCAAATCCCACTCCTGACGAGATTTTAAATGCTTTCATTTTGACAATTTGAATGCAAATGTACAGAAATCCATCCATCCATCAATTTTCCGAGCCGCTTCTCCTCACTAGATTCGCACTAACCAGTCGGCCACCGTGCCGCTAAAATGAACTTGTTTGTGAAATATGGACCATGAGGACCCATACTTCCTTAAAGCAATGCATACATTTTGTCCAATTTTTTCGTGATGACAATATCAAATAAGTGAATGATTGATTGAAATAAGACTGTAAAGAAACTGACTTGGTGGTGAACTATAAAGTGTATTTGTAACACTTATTAAAATACACTCATTTAAACAGTGACGGTGACTGAATTTGCCTGCATATCAAATCCATTTCCCCCATTAAAAAGAATGGAAATGTCTTGAATCGGAAATCCTCCAAAAACAAAATGCTCTAACATAAAGCAAGAAATGGACGTGCTTGCTTGTGGACTCTTGGGATTTTTTTTTGTCAAAAAAGGACATTTGAAAGCATTGTTCTATGATTGCTTTGTAATTCTGATTGTCTTTGAATTGAATTTTGATATTGTTGTGAACTTTAAAGGGACATTTGTATGGTCGATTTGAAGTGTCGCTACAGATTTCGCAATGTGATTTTGGTTAATTTCATAAACCTACAATTGCGCTTGAACCAGATTTATTACTAATTATTAAACAACATTATTATTATTATTATTAGTTTTTTATTTTTTCAGAAAGGAAGAGCCATCATCCCCTAAATCAGGGATGGGCAAACGTTTTGACTCAGGGGCCACATTGACTTTTAAAATTTGACAGGCGGGCCAAGACAGGACCAGATGCTTACATATAAAAAATAAACAACAAAAAAAGGCATTGTAGTGTTAATACTTAGACTTACTTTTAATGGGAACAGTGTTGTTTTGTTGATCATCTTTTTTTTGCCAGTGCATCAAAGTCTGCTGTTTGTTTTGTTGTGGCAATTCTCAGAACGCATCTGAGGTGTTCATCACTCAGCTGGGATCTGTAGGATGTTTTGTTGGTGTTCATCACACTACAAGTCTGTTCACACACATGTCGAGCCAAAAACCACCAGCATCCTCTGTGCCATCTTCTGGATTTTTGGAAATTTGTCTGCGCTTCATGAAGCATAAAACTCATCCAGTTTGAGAGTTGAACTTGTCTTTTAAGACAGTATCAGATTGGAGATCAATCAGTTCCATCTGCAGACCCCGTGGCGCTGTTTCACTGGTCTTGTGTGACTGAATCTTGGATGGCAGTTTGTCAGATAAAGTTGTTTTGCTGAGCCTGCAAGCTTGATTTTAACCGCTGAGCCGTAGCCATCAGTTCCTGCGTTGATTGGCTGTTAGCATCATGAGCATGCTTGGTAGAAAAGTGACAGCTGATGTTATATTCCTCTAAAACCGCAATGCTTTCTTAACAAATTTGACATACAGCCTTTGACTGGACTTCAGTGAAAAAGTATTTAGTAGTCCATTCTATATTAAACACACGGCACTCAGTCGACTTTTCCTTTCTTTGGCCCAATCATGGTTGAAGAAGGGTTCAGAACAGTAGCAGAGTAAAAACAGACCAGCCAAAGTCAAGTCAATGTATCACTGTACCTACTGCACTACCTGGTGGAACTACTCTGCATTACAGGACAAGGTCAAATGAATATAGTCATGATTTTGATGTGATTGGGGCGATTTTGTTACAATATTTGGCGGGCCGGATGTGGCCCGCGGGCTGTAGTTTGCCCACCTGTCTCCAATCTCAAGAAGCTTCGGCGAAAAGACTTGTGAACCCAAGTAGAGAGCTATCTGCCACAGCTCTTCTGACTCTGCATCAAACTCCTGCACCAGAAGCAGAGGTCCAGATGGATGAAGTCCCTGGGACTGAGGTCCACTTCTGATGGTCATTGTGCATGCAAAAACGATGTCAATTCACTTGGGACTTATTTGCTGGGTGTGGGGGCACTCACTCATTGCGACAAATAACTTGTGACGATGCAAATTTCTTGGGTATCCTCTCACGCACACTGGTCCTATAGACATTTACAATTTACATATCCACTCCCACCACACTTCAGTTGTACAGTGACCCTTGTCCTGCATGCTTCCCTTCCTGTCCTTGTCCTGTTCCATCTTGTCCTGTCCTTCCCTCACAACAATCCTATCTAATGTGTCGTTGTTCTAGGTACTGTAGAGAATGATTTACAATCCCCATCTTGTTTTCAGTTTTGTCTTTTGTTGTCTTCTTTTCTTACTCCCTTCAAGAAACGTTGTTCTGTTCGACTGATCGACTTTGATTCAAAATAAATACCCATTAAAATACGAAGAAACCACAGCGGTAGCTTGTAAAGTCTACAGTAAAACTGTTCCGGCATAAAAGGGATACAGATCCTCCTTTCTGCTTGACCTAACAGCCGAACAAAAAAGAGAAAGAAAAAGTACTCATGCTAAATCAAAGTAATGCATCTGTTTTTATTCAATGTTTTGTGACATATATCATCCATCCATCCATTTTCTGAGCCGCTTCTCCTCACTAGGGTCGCAGGTGTGCTGGAGCCTATCCCAGCTACCATCAGGCAGGAGGCAGGGTACACCCTGAACTGGTTGCCAGCCAATCGCAGGGCACATACAAACAAACAACCATTCGCACTCACATTCACACCTATGGACAATTTAGAGTCCCCAATTAATGCATGTTTTTGGGATGTGGGAGGAAACCGGACTGCCCGGAGAAAACACAGGCACGGGGAGAAGATGCAAACTCCACACAGGGGGGGGCGGGGATTGAACCCCAGTCCTCAGAACTGTGAGGCAGACGCTCTCAGCAGTCGGCCACCGTGCCGCCACATATATATCAAATAAATTAATTCTACTGTATTCTAAGTCCAATTCTTGCTCCCAACATAAAGCAAAACAAATCGACTGGCTGATAATTATACATAAAGTTGTTCGTAAATTAGGAGACTCGCATCAAAGTACCACTGAATTGTAAATGTCGATCGATGCTTGTGATCGTGTTTTGCCCTTGCTGGCCCTGATGGCTCACCGCTGCTTCAAAGGCACGTCCACGTCAACATGGTGGACATCTTGGACGCCGCCATCAACGGAAGTGAGTCAGTCGAGTTCACTCATGTTTCCTTTGTATCACACAAATGCAATCAAGTGGGCAGCATGTGCGTGTCAATTAACGTGCGTGTAATCACGTGACGGTGAAGCAGACGTGGATCTCATCTTTAGATCGCCTTTGATCAGCTGCATCATCATCGAGGTCAGGATGTCGCTCACGTCCACATTTAGCTTCAGACGGGTTCAGCAGCCTGATGGACACTTGTTGTTTCTCGGCTTCAGTGTGTGAATGCTCAGAGAGCAACACTCACTCTCATACTTTACAGACCGACCTAATTGGTGAAAATCAGTGATATTGACAGACCATATAATTAAAAAAAAGGTTTTCACCTCTCACATGCTTTAAGCACATTTAAACTTATCTTAAGTTTTAACATGTTCGTTACCGCCTGTCCTCACTCTCGCTCGCATAGTTTCCCAAATAAGAGGTAAAGCGTGCTTGCTTCAAGCTGTTTATTTGAAAAGTAAAACTTAATTGTTATTGCCAATTATTTGCAATGCCTGTTTTGACAAGGCCGACAGCTCCAGCCAGAGAATACTCACTTTCACAGATTCATTCAGGGAAGCTTACAGAGTGAGAGAGTGAGGAAAAGGGGGGTCACTAACAATACCAAAGGTCACACACACTACAAAATAAAAAGGCACATTGGTTAAAATATACAGCAACATAAAATAATAACAGTCACTAGCTCTCAAGCATCGATTTCATAGTCTACACTCTGAAAGTAGACAGCAACACTGCCGCCGAGTGGATGGAGGGACGGGCCTTCCCACACGTGTGAAGATTCTCAACTTGTGTGTGTGTGTGTGAATATCTTGAAAATTGCATTACGTTTGTCTAAAAAATAAACGCGCGTGCCCACTGATCCACAAGTGCACCTTCAACAATTCACAAGCAGAATTGAATATTTACAAATAATATGTAAATATTCATCATCCTCACATATCATGATAAAGGCACATACAACAACATAATTTTTTTTTCCGAAAAACGTGTTAATTGTAGATATATTTGTGGTTTTTGAAAAACCTGTGTAAATCATGGATATATTTGTGGAAAGAATTTTGAGACAAATCTCTCACATTGGATGAGTGTCATAGTTTCAGTCGTGTAGTGGTTGTTATGTTCGCCAAACACGCGTAAGGTCCCTCTTTGGAAATGAGGCTGATGGTCTTTTTTGTTTTCCCGCAAAGAAGAGCCCCACCAAAACCTAAAGAGCACATGAACTCAACTCCCCGTCTGTCATGGTCTATGTTTTGGTTTGGGTTGTGTTTAGTTTTGTTCCATGTTTTCCTGTGTTCCATGTTTGTCGTGTGATCATTAGGTTGTTGTGTCCACCTGTTCTCATCTACTTTGTGTCGATCAATCAGCTCTCTCCAGCCACTCATGTCTTGTCCAGGTGTTCCTCGTTGTCTCGTCAATTTGTTTGTATTTAGTTCCCTGGTTTCTTTCAGTTCTTGTCGGTTCATTGTCGTTGTCACATGTCTTTGCCGTGTCATAGTCGCCAGTTGTCTTTATCATTGTGGTATGTCATTGTCAGGTGTCATTTTCCTTTTTTGAAGATTAAATATTATTTTGAGACTCCCGCACTCCTGCCTTGCCTCCCTGCTTCCCTGCAATTGTGTCCACCATGTTCTTGCCTTGCGTTACTCGCCCTCGCCCTAACCACGTACGTGACAGAATGAACCGACTAGAACAGGACCCAGCGGGAACAAGATGGCGTCACCCCGGACACCACCAAACTGCCTCCCACCATCCTCAGCCTGCCATCCATACCTACCCTCCTCCAGTAAGCCCTATCGTTCAGTCTTTTCTGCCCTTTTCATCGGGTCCCCCCACTTGTCCTAGTTATTCACCATGCCCTACTATTTTACATCCACATGTTTCTTTAGATTCTGATTTTTCTGATTGTGAAGGTGGCCCCGATTTAGTTAACCTTCTATCTGATTCTGACTCTGACACAGACTTAGATTTTTCTGGTTGCTTCCCTAGTTTATCCCGTCCTCATCAGTTTTTGTCATGTCTCCCCATTTCCAACCCCAGTGAGTCCAAATCCTTTCCCCCTGACCTTTTCCTGGGCACCCGTTGGGGCATCTACCCGGGACCGCCGCGTGGTGCCCGATGGAGGCGCCCAAGTAAAGGTCATATTTTGCCCCCTCGTTGTTTTTCCCCTGTTCACAAGTCACTTAATTTTTCACCTGTTCCCACACGTTGTTCTACGGCTCCAATTAAGTCACGTCTAGTCAAACCTGCCCCCAAGCCACCATGTTCAGTACCAGCCATTTTTCCTAGTTCACCTTCCCGAGACCTTGTGCACTCTGCCACTCCCGTACCCTCTACTCCCAAACCTCAATGGCGGCAGGCTGAGGAAGCGACTGCAGGCCCTGTTCCTGCTCCTAGGCAGCTGCGGCAGGCTCCTGTTCCTGCTTCTCTGCAGCTGCGGCAGGCTCCCGTTCCTGCTCCTCTGCAGCTGCGGCAGGCTCCCGTTCCTGCTCCTCTGCAGCTGCGGCAGGCTCCCGTTCCTGCTCCTCTGCAGCTGCGGCAGGCTCCCGTTCCTTCTCCTCGGCAGCTGCGGCAGGCTCCCGTTCCTGCTCCTCGGCAGCTGCGGCAGGCTCCCGTTCCTGCTCCTCGGCAGCTGCGGCAGGCTCCCGTTCCTGCTCCTCGGCAGCTGCGGCAGGCTCCCGTTCCTGCTCCTCGGCAGCTGCGCCAGGCTCCCGCTCCGGCGGCGCTCGTTCAGCGGCCGCCACCCGTCCCCGCTCCGGCGGCGCTCGTTCAGCGGCCGCCACCCGTCCCCGCTCCGGCGGCGCTCGTCCAGCGGCCGCCACCCGTCCCCGCTCCGGCGGCGCTCGTCCAGCGGCCGCCACCCGTCCTTGCTCCGGCGGCGCTCGTCCAGCGGCCGCCACCCGTCCCCGCTCCGGCGGCGTACGTCCAGCGGCCGCCACCCGACCCCGCTCCGGCGGCGTTCGTCCAGCGGCCGCCACCCGACCCTATTGCCTGGCCCCTGCATTACCATTGGATTCGGCACCGTGGCCGGCCGCCTGAATGGCCCTGTAAAGACCCTGGTGCTTGGCGTCCTTGACGACCTCCTGAACCGCTCAGCCAAGCACCTCACCTCGGGTGGCCTGGATGGCCACCAGACTGACCTGAGGGGTGGACTCTGTACCCTCCTCCAGGCCCCCTTCCGCCCACCCTGGGTTGGTGACTTTTTGGTTGTTGTTTGGGGAACGTCTGGGATCCGTTCCTCTAGGGGGGGGGGGGGTACTGTCATGGTCTGTGTTTTGGTTTGGGTTGTGTTTAGTTTTGTTCCATGTTTTCCTGTGTTCCATGTTTGTCGTGTGCTCATTAGGTTGTTGTGTCCACCTGTTCTCGTCTACTTTGTGTCGACCAATCAGCTCTCTCCAGCCACTCATGTCTTGTCCAGGTGTTCCTTGTTGTCTCGTCAATTTGTTTGTATTTAGTTCCCTGTTTTCTTTCAGTTCTTGTCGGTTCATTGTCGTTGTCACATGGATTTGCCATGTCATAGTCGCCAGTTGTCTTTGTCATTGTGGTATGTCATTGTCAGGTGTAATTTTCCTTTTTTGAAGATTAAATATTATTTTGAGACTCCCGCACTCCTGCCTTGCCTTCCTGCTTCCCTGCAATTGGGTCCACCATGTTCTTGCCTTGCGTTACTCTCCCTCGCCCTAACCACGTACGTGACACCGTCAGGGAATCGTACGCCGGTCTTCCGCGTGACAGGCTTATATACTGTCCACTGTACTAACAAGGAGTCTTTCTATCTATTGCACTTCGCAGACCATGCATTTGTTATCAAAATAATTTGTTATACAAAATTGTGAAATACTTTTGTCCTTATGTATTGCAAGCATCTTTGACTCTTGTTGTTTCTGTGACCTGACTCTGTGATTTACGCTTTCAGCAATTAAGGGATACTTACATATTAAAATGAAATGAGCAGGTTTACTTTGATAAAATAAAGCTTAAACCCTCCAAGTGGGTGTGTGTGTAATTTATGGCATTTTCTTACACCGATTGCCTTTATGTATTAACAAAACTCTTGCTATGATTATTATTGTTTTATGATTAGCAGCATCAGGGGTTGAGGTCACTCGCAGAGGGGTTATTGAGGGACTGGGTGACCACATGGTGGCGCTGGCTCTTGGAGAACAAGGAGGAGGAGGAAGATGTGGTGCTCTTATTGGGGGAGAAGGAAGAGAATGGAACAGGAAGCAGCAATAACCCGACCGGAAGAGATGCCGTGTGTCAGGCTGCTGTACTGGCTAGGCAATTGTATTACGCAGTGTATACAGCAAAAATGATGAAACCACGGTCACTGCTCATTGGTTCGTATTCGGGACTTCGTTGCAAGGCAGGAGGGACAAAAAACATTTGCTCTTCGGTTGTGTTCACCGGGGGCCTCTCCATCTAAATTCGTAGTCCTTAGATGGATCGCATACAAGCCGATCAGGTGTCGGAAAGTGCCAGCTTATAAAAAAAATCACTTCCAGAACATACATCCATTTTCTTCACCGCTTATCCTCACTAGACTCGCGGGCTGCTGGAGCCTATCCAAGCTATCTTCGGGCAGGAGGCGCGGGGTCCACCCTGAATTAGTCACCAGCCAATCGCAGTACACATAGAAAAACAATCATTGGCACCTACGGGCAATTTAGAGTCTTCGGTGAACCTAGCATGCATGTTTTTGGAATGTGGGAGGAAACCGGAGTGCCCGGAGAAAACCCACGCAGGCACGGGCAGAACATGTAAACTCCACACAGGCGGGTTTAAACCCCCAGTTCTGGGGACCGGGGTGAGGCAGATGTGCTAACCAGTCGCCCACCGTGCACTTCCAGAACAGTTTGTCCAAATTTGTCTGAATTGCTATATATTTTTTTATTTTGTCAAGAACATTACGCAGGAAAGTTATTACAGTCTCTTATGTAATAGGATGAAAATGATTCTGCATAATGTTAAATTGCAGAACATGATCATGACTCTATTCTGTCTAATTGTTAAAACTATGGCTTCAATATTTATTTCATGAAATCTAAAAATATGACAAAGTGGAGAGTGACATTCGTGTCACATTTCATCACCAGACATGATGTGAGCATAAAAACCCTTGAAATGGTAATCTGTATTTAATGTTGATAAATATTCTTATCAATACAGTAAAATGTTGAGATGATTCACTTGATTGACAGTTTAATGCCTATCATGCACTTCACATTAATTCACTGTCGTCCTGGCTCAGCATCCTGCAGGTTTTCCTCAGCCTTGCTGCAGCCAATAGTTTTAGACAGACAACTTACGTGCCAGGTTCCACCAACCCAAGCCGTGATTGTATAGTGGGTAGTACTCTGCATTGTGGCGACAACAACCCCGGTTCGAATCTGGGTCATGGCAGGAATGAAGCCCTGCAATTCCTTTGTTTAGTGCTGCTGTTTGAAATGTGGGACAGTGAAAATAATCCACAGGGGCTTGAAGAGGGCCCCACGGCATCGTGGGCTCGTGGCGCAATGGATAACGTGACTGACTACTGTTAGATATATTTTAGAAGTTATCATTTATTTGCTTAGCTTGCATTAGTATTTTGCATTAGTAGCTTGCATTAGTATTATGGACAATATTTAGATAGAAAGATGTCTCGCCTTCAAGAAGATGACTCAGCAACATCCGATGGAAGGGCGCCTTGACCAAGGACGTGATCGGATGTGGTCGGGGATGGGACAGGTGTCGTCTGGTCCTATGTTTTGTGTTGTGTCTTAATGCTTAGAACATTATGTCTTGTAAAACCCTCCTATTTTCAAATAAATGTAGGAGCGACGGGGGAGATTGTTTAGAGCGTGTTGAGAGGCTGTAACCTGAACAATCTCCCATGCGCCCTCCTCATGAGTAAAATGACCAACGTCTTCATTCCTTTTGTGTTTATTCATTATAATGTTTGGGAAGATAAATCCAACAGTTTTACACACATTTGCTGTTTTTATTGCTTAAAAATGCTCCCCAGCTCCCTCTGCTGTACACTTTTTTTATTTTAACTCATAACTTCACAAAGGATGCTTTCCCAGTCAATTCTCTTGCTTTTGAGAGTAAAACTCTCCCCTTTACTAGTTACAGGCAGTGGTTTGAATCCCAAAGCTTTGGTTGGAGTTTTACACACATTTGCAGTTTTTATCGCTTAAAAATGCTTCCCAGCTCCCTCTGCTGTACACTTTTTTATTGTAACTCATAACTTCGCAAAGGATGCTTTCCAAGTAAATTCTCTTGCATTTTAGAGTAAAACTCTCCCCTTTATACTAGTTACAGGCAGTGGTTTGAATCCCAAAGCTTTGGTTGGAGTTTTACACAGATTTGCAGTTTTTATTGCTTAAAAATGCTTCCCAGCTCCCTCTACTGTACACTTTTTTTATTGTAACTCATAACTTCATAAAGGATGATTTCCAAATAAATTCTCTTGCATTTTAGAGTAAAACTCTCCCCTTTATACAAGTTACAGGCAGTGGTTTGAATCCCAAAGCTTTGGTTGGAGTTTTACACACATTTGCAGTTTTTATTGCTTAAAAATGCTTCCCAGCGCCTGCTGTACACTTTTTTTATTTTCACTCATAACTTCACAAAGGATGCTTTCCCAGTAAAGTATCTTGCTTTTTAGAGGAGAACTCTCCCCTTTATACTAAGTTACAGGCAGTGGTTTGAGTCCCAAAGCTTTGGTTGGGGTTTTACACACATTTGCTGTTTTTATTGCTTAAAAATGCTTCCCAGCGCCCTGCTGTACACTTTTTTTATTTTCACTTATGACTTCACAAAGGATGCTTTCCCAGTAAAGTCTCTTGCTTTTTATAGTAGAACTCTCCCCTTATAACTAGTTACAGGCAGTGGTTTGAATTCCAAAGCTTTGGTTGGAGTTTTACATACATTTGCAGTTTTTATCGCTTAAAAATGCTTCCCAGCGCCTGCTGTACACTTTTTTGTTTTGACTCATAACTTCACAAAGGATGCTTTCCCAGTAAATTCTCTTGATTTTTAGAGTAGAACTCTCCCCTTTATACTAGTTACAGGCAGTGGTTTGAATCCCAAAGCTTTGGTTGAGTTTTACACACATTTGCAGTTTTTATTGCTTAAAAATGCTTCCCAGCTCCCTCTGCTGTACACTTTTTTTATTGTAACTCATAACATCACTAAAGGATGCTTTCCCAGTAAATTATCTTACTTTTTAGAGAAAAACTCTCCCCTTTATACTAGTTACAGGCAGTGGTTTGAATCCCAAAGCTTTGGTTGGAGTTTTACACACATTTGCAGTTTTCATTGCTTAAAAATGCTTCCCAGCGCCTACTGTACACTTTTTATATTTTGACTCAGAACTTCACAAACGATGCTTTCCCAGTAAATTCTCTTGCTTTTTAGAGTTAAACTCTCCCTTTATACTAGTTACAGGTAGTGGTTTGAATCCCAAAGCTTTGGTTGGAGTTTTACACACATTTGCAGTTTTTATTGCTTAAAAATGCTTCCCAGCGCCTGCTGTACACTTTTTTATTTTGACTCAGAACTTCACAAAGGATGCTTTCCCAGTAAAGTCTCTTGCTTTTTAGAGTAAAACTCTCCCCTTTATACTAGTTACAGGCAGTGGTTTGAAATCCCAAAGCTTTGGTTGGAGTTTTACACACATTTGCATGTTTTTATTGCTTAAAAATGCTTCCCAGCGCCTGCTGTACACTTTTTTTATTTTCACTCATAACTTCACAAAGGATGCTTTCCCAGTAAATTCTCTTGCTTTTTAGAGTAGAACTCTCCCCTTTATACTAGTTACAGGCAGTGGTTTGAATCACAAAGCTTTGGTTGGAGTTTTACATCACATTTGCAGTTTTTATCGCTTAAAAATGCTTCCCAGCTCCCTGCTGTACACTTTTTTATTGTAACTCATAACTTCACAAAGGATGCTTTCCAGTAAATTCTCTTGACTTTTTAGAGTAAAACTCTCCCCTTTATACTAGTTACAGGCAGTGGTTTGAATCCCAAAGCTTTGGTTGGAGTTTTACACACATTTGCTGTTTTTATTGCTTAAAAATGCTTCCCAGCGCCTGCTGTACACTTTTTTTATTTTCACTCATAACTTCACAAAGGATGCTTTCCCAGTAAATTCTCTTGCTTTTAGAGTAAAACTCTCCCCTTTATACTAGTTACAGGCAGTGGTTTGAATCCCAAAGCTTTGGTTGGAGTTTTACACACATTTGCAGTTTTTATTGCTTAAAAATGCTTCCCAGCGCCTCTGCTGTACACTTTTTTAGTTTGAACTCATAACTTCACAAAGGATGCTTTCCCAGTAAATTCTCTTGCTTTTTAGAGTAAACTCTCCCCTTTATACTAGTTACAGGCAGTGGTTTGAATCCCAAAGCTTTGTTGAGTTTTACACACATTTGCAGTTTTTATCGCTTAAAAATGCTTCCCAGCGCCTGCTGTACACTTTTTTTGTTTTGACTCATAACTTCACAAAGGATGCTTTCCCATTAAAGTCTCTTGCTTTTTAAATTAGAACTCTCCGCTGCATACTATTGACAGGCAGTGGTTTGAATCCCAAAGCTTTGGTTGGAGTTTTACACACATTTCCAGTTTTTATTGCTAAAAAATGCTTCCCAGCGCCTGCTGTACACTTTTTATCTTTTGACTCATAACTTCACAAATGATGCTTTCCCAGTAAATTATCTTGCTTTTTAGAGTAAAACTCTCCCCTTTATACTAGTTACAGGCAGTGGTTTGAATCCCAAAGCTTTGGTTGGAGTTTTACACACATTTGCAGTTTTTATTGCTTAAAAATGCTTCCCAGCGTCTGCTGTACACTTTTTTTTTTTACTCATAACTTCACAAAGGATGCTTTCTCTGGAAATTATCTTGCTTTTTAGAGTAAAACTCTCCCCTTTATACTAGTTACAGGCAGTGGTTTGAATCCCAAAGCTTTGGTTGGAGTTTTACACACATTTGCAGTTTTTATTGCTTAAAAATGCTTCCCAGCGCCTGCTGTAGACTTTTTATATTTTGACTCAGAACTTCACAAAGGATGCTTTCCCAGTAAATTATCTTAACTTTTTAGAGTAGAACTTCTCCCCTTTATACTAGTTACAGGTTGTGGTTTGTTAGTTTTACACACATTTGCAGTTTTTATCGCTTAAAAATGCTTCCCAGCGCCTGCTGTACACTTTTTTTATTTGACTCATAACTTCACAAAGGATGCTTTCCCAGTAAATTCTCTTGCATTTTTAGAGTAAAACTCTCCCCTTTATGCTAGTTAGAGGTAGTGGTTTGAATCCCAAAGCTTTGGTTGGAGTTTTACACACATTTGCAGTTTTTATTGCTTAAAAATGCTTCCCAGCTCCTCTGGTGTACACTTTTTTTATTGTGACTCATAACTTCACAAAGGATGCTTTCCCAAGTAAATTCTCTTGCTTTTTAGAGTAAAAACTCTCCCCTTTATACTAGTTACAGGCAGTGGTTTGAATCCCAAAGCTTTGGTTGGAGTTTTACACACATTTGCAGTTTTTATCGCTTAAAAATGCTTCCCAGCTCCTCTGCTGTACACTTTTTTTATTGTAACTCATAACTTCACAAAGGATGCTTTCCCAGTAAATTCTCTTGCTTTTTAGAGTAAAACTCTCCCCTTTATACTAGTTACAGGCAGTGGTTTGAATCCCAAAGCTTTGTTGAGTTTTACACACATTTGCAGTTTTTATTGCTTAAAAATGCTTCCCAGCGCCTGCTGTACACTTTTTATATTTTGACTCATAACTTCACAAAGGATGCTTTCCCAGTAAATTCTCTTGCTTTTTAGAGTAGAAACTCTCCCCTTTATACTAGTTACAGGCAGTGGTTTGAATCCCAAAGCTTTGGTTGGAGTTTTACACACATTTGCAGTTTTTATCGCTTAAAAATGCTTCCCAGCGCCTGCTGTACACTTTTTTTATTTGTACTCATAACTTCACAAAGGATGCTTTCCCAGTAAATTCTCTTGCTTTTTAGAGTAAAACTCTCCCCTTTATACTAGTTACAGGCAGTGGTTTGAATCCCAAAGCTTTGGTTGGAGTTTTACACACATTTGCAGTTTTTATCTGCTTAAAAATGCTTCCCAGCGCCTGCTGTACACTTTTTTTATTTTGACTCATAACTTCACAAAGGATGCTTTCCCAGTAAATTCTCTTGCTTTTTAGAGTAAAACTCTCCCCTTTATACTAGTTACAGGCAGTGGTTTGAATCCCAAAGCTTTGGTTGGAGTTTTACACACATTTGCAGTTTTTATTGCTTAAAAATGCTTCCCAGCGCCTGCTGTACACTTTTTTATTTTACTCATAACTTCACAAAGGATGCTTTCCCAGTAAATTCTCTTGCATTTTTAGAGTAAAACTCTCCCCTTTATACTAGTTACAGGCAGTGGTTTGAATCCCAAAGCTTTGGTTGGAGTTTTACACACATTTGCAGTTTTTATTGCTTAAAAATGCTTCCCAGCTCCCTCTGCTGTACACTTTTTTTATTGTAACTCATAACTTCACAAAGGATGCTTTCCCAGTAAAGTCTCTTGCTTTTTAGAGTAGAACTCTCCCCTTTATACTAGTTACAGGCAGTGGTTTGAATCCCAAAGCTTTGGTTGGAGTTTTACACACATTTGCAGTTTTTATTGCTTAAAAATGCTTCCCAGCGCCTGCTGTACACTTTTTTTATTTTGACTCATAACTTCACAAAGGATGCTTTCCCAGTAAAGTCTCTTGCTTTTAGAGTAAAAACTCTCCCCTTTATACTAGTTACAGGCAGTGGTTTGAATCCCAAAGCTTTGGTTGGAGTTTTACACACATTTGCAGTTTTTATTCGCTTAAAAATGCTTCCCAGCTCCCTCTGCTGTCCACTTTTTTTATTTTGACTCATAACTTCACAAAGGATGCTTTCCTAGGTAAATTCTCTTGCTTCTTAGAGTAGAAACTCTCCCCTTCATACTAGTTACAGGCAGTGGTTTGAATCCCAAAGCTTTGGTTGGAGTTTTACACACATTTGCAGTTTTTATCGCTTAAAAATGCTTACCAGCTCCCTCTGCTGTCCACTTTTTTTATTTGTACTCATAACTTCACTAAGGATGCTTTCCCGGTAAATTCTCTTGCTTTTTAGAGTAAAACTCTCCCCTTTATACTAAGTTACAGGTTGTGGTTTGTAAGTTTTACACACATTTCCAGTTTTTATTGCTTAAAAATGCTTCCCAGCGCCTGCTGTACACTTTTTATATTTTGACTCAGAACTTCACAAAGGATGCTTTCCCAGTAAATTCTCTTGCTTTTTAGAGTAGAACTCTCCCCTTTATACTAGTTACAGGCAGTGGTTTGAATACCAAAGCTTTGGTTTGAGTTTTACACACATTTGCAGTTTTTATCGCTTAAAAATGCTTCCCAGCTTCCTCTGCTGTACACTTTTTTTAATGTAACTCATAACTTCACAAAGGATGCTTTCCCAGAAAATTCTCTTGCTTTTTTGAGTAAAACTATCCCCTTTATACGTGTTACAGGCAATTGTTTGAATCCCAAAGCTTTGGTTGGAGTTTTACACACATTTGCTGTTTTTATTGCTTAAAAATGCTCCCCAGCTCCCTCTGCTGTACACTTTTTTTATTTTCACTCATAACTTCACAAAGGATGCTTTCCCAGTAAATTCTCTTGCTTTTTTGAGTTGAACTCTCCCCTTTATACTAGTTACAGGCAGTGGTTTGAATCCCAAAGCTTTGGTTGGAGTTTTACACAAATTTGCTGTTTTTATTGCTTAAAAATGCTTCCCAGCGCCTGTTGTACACTTATTTTATTTTCATTTATAAATTCACAAAGGATGCTTTCCCAGGAAAGTATTTTGCATTTTAGAGTAAAACTCTCCCCTTTATACTAGTTACAGGCAGTGGTTTGAATCCCAAAGCTTTGGTTGGAGTTTTACAAACATTTGCTGTTTTTATTGCTTAAAAATGGTTCCCAGCGCCTGCTGTACACTTTTTTTATTTTCACTCATAACTTCACAAATGATGCTTTCCCAGTAAAGTCTCTTGCTTTTTAGAGTAGAACTCTCCCCTTTATGCTAGTTACAGGCAGTGGTTTGAATCCCAAAGCTTTGGTTGGAGTTCTACACACATTTGCTGTTTTTATGACTTAAAAATGCTCCCCAGCTCCCTCTGCTGTACACTTTTTTTATTTTAACTCATAACTTCACAAAGGATGCTTTCCCAGTAAATTCTCTTGCTTTTTACAGTAAAACTCTCCCGTTTATACGAGTTACAGGCAGTGGTTTGAATCCCAAAGCTTTGTTTGGAGTTTTACACACATTTGCAGTTTTTATTGCTTAAAAATGCTTCCCAGCTTCCTCTGCTGTACACTTTTTTTAATGTAACTCATAACTTCACAAAGGATGCTTTCCCAGAAAATTCTCTTGCTTTTTCGAGTAAAACTATCCCCTTTATACGTGTTACAGGCAATTGTTTGAATACCAAAGCTTTGGTTGGAGTTTTACACACATTTGCTGTTTTTATTGCTTAAAAATGCTCCCCAGCTCCCTCTGCTGTACACTTTTTTTTATTTTAACTCATAACTTCCCAAAGGATGCTTTCCCAGTAAATTCTCTTGCTTTTTAGAGTAAAACTCTCCCCTTTATACTAGTTACAGGCGGTGGTTTGAATCCCAAAGCTTTGGTTGGAGTTTTACACACATTTGCTGTTTTTATTACTTAAAAATGCTTCCCAGCGCCTGCTGTACACTTATTTTATTTTCATTTATAAATTCACAAAGGATGCTTTCCCAGTAAAGTCTCTTGTTTTTTAGAGTATAACTCTCCCCGTTATACTAGTTACAGGCAGTGGTTTGAATCCCAAAGCTTTGTTTGGAGTTTTACACACATTTGCAGTTTTTATTGCTTAAAAATGCTTCCTATCGCCTGCTGTCCACTTTTTTTATTTTGACTCATAACTTCACAAAGGATGCTTTCCCAGTAAATTATCTTGCTTTTCAGTGTATAACTCTCCCCTTTATACGTGTTACAGGCAATTGTTTGAATACCAAAGCTTTGGTTGGAGTTTTACACACATTTGCAGTTTTTATTGCTTAAAAATGCTTCCCACCTCCCTGTGCTGTACACTTTTTTTGTTTTGACTCATAACTTCACAAAGGATGGTTTCCCAGTAAATTATCTTGCTTTTTAGAGTAGAACTCTCCCCTTTATACTACTTACAGGCAGTGGTTTGAATCCCAAAGCTTTGTTTGGAGTTTTACACACATTTGCAGTTGTTATCGCTTAAAAATGCTTCCCAGCTTCCTCTGCTGTACACTTTTTTTAATGTAACTCATAACTTCACAAAGGATGCTTTCCCAGTAAATTCTCTTGCTTTTTCGAGTAAAACTATCCCCTTTATACGTGTTACAGGCAATTGTTTGAATACCAAAGCTTTGGTTGGAGTTTTACACACATTTGCAGTTTTTATAGCTTAAAAATGCTTCCCAGCTACCTCTGCTGTACACTTTTTTTAATGTAACTCATAACTTCACAAACGATGCTTTCCCAGTACATTCTCTTGCTTTTTAGAGTAAAACGCTCCCCTTTATTCTAGTTACAGGCAGTGTTTTGAATCACAAAGCTTTGGTTGGAGTTTTACACACATTTGCTGTTTTTATTGCTTGAAAATGCTTCCCAGCGCCTGCTGTACACTTTTTTTTAATTTTGACTCATAACTTCACAAAGGATGCTTTCCAAGTATAGTCTCTTGTTTTTTGGACTATAACTCTCCCCGTTATACGAGTTACAGGCAGTGGTTTGAATCCCAAAGCTTTGGTTGGAGTTTTACAAACATTTGCTATTTTTATTGCTTAAAAATGCTTCCCAGCTCCCTCTGCTGTACACGTTTTTTATTGTAACTCATAACTTCACAAAGGATGCTTTCCCTGTAAATTCTCTTGCTTTTTAGAGTAAACCCCTCCCCTTTATACTAGTTACAGGCAGTGGTTTGAATCCCAAAGCTTTGGTTGGAGTTTTACACACATTTGCAGTTTTTATCGCTTAAAAATGCTTCCCAATGCCTGCTGTTCACTTTTTTTGTTTTGACTCATAACTTCACAAAGGATGCTTTCCCAAAAAAGTCTCTTGCTTTTTAGAGTAGAACTCTCCCCTTAATACTCGTTACAGGCAGTGGTATGAAGCCCAAAGCTTTGGTTGTAGTTTTCCACACATTTGCTATTTTTATTGCTTGAAAATGATTCCCAGCTCCCTCTGCTGTCCACTTTTTTTGTTTTGACTCATAACTTCACAAAGGATGGTTTCCCAGTAAATTCTCTTGCTTTTGAGAGTAGAACTCTCCCCTTTATACAAGTTATAGGCAGTGGTTTGAATCCCAAAGCTTTGTTTGGAGTTTTACACACATTTGCAGTTTTTATTGCTTAAAAATGCTTCCCAGCGCCTGCTGTACACTTTTTTTATTTTGACTCATAACGTCACAAAGGATGCTTTCCCAGTAAAGTCTCTTGCTTTTTAGAGTAGAACTCTCCCCTTTATACTAGTTACAGGCAGTCGTTTGAATCCCAAAGCTTTGGTTGGAGTTTTACACACATTTGCAGTTTTTATTGCTTAAAAATGCTTCCCAGCGCCTGCTGTGCACTTTCTTTCTTTTGACTCATAACTTCACAAAGGATGCTTTCCCAGTAAAGTCTCTTGCATTTTAGAGTAAAACTCGACCCTTTATATTAGTTACAGGCAGTGGTTTGAATCCCAAAGCTTTGGTTGGAGTTTAACACACATTTGCTGTTTTTATTGCTTAAAAATGCTACCCAGCTCCCTCTGCTGTTCAATTTTTTTTTGAAACTCATAACTTCCCAAAGGATTCTTTCTCAGTAAATTCTCTTGCTTTTTCGAGTAAAACTCTCCCCTTTATACGAGTTACAGGCAATGGTTTGAATCCCAAAGCTTTCGTTGGACTTTTACACACATTTGCTGTTTTTATTGCTTTAAAATGCTTCCCAGCTCCCTCTGCTGTACACTTTTTTTATTCTAACTCATAACTTCACAAAGGATGCTTTCCCAGGAAATTCTCTTGCTTTTTAGAGTAGAACTTTCCCCTTGATACTAGTTACAGGCAGTGGTTTGAATCCCAAAGTTTTGCTTGGAGTTTTACACACATTTGCTGTTTTTATTGTTTAAAAATGCTTACCAGTGCCTGCTGTACACTTTTTTTATTTTGACTGATAACTTCACAAAGGATGATTTCCAATTAAATTCTATTGCATTTTAGAGTAAAACTCTCCCCTTTATACTAGTTACAGGCAGTGGTTTGAATCCCAAAGCTTTGGTTGGAGTTTTCCACACATTTGCTGATTTTATTGCTTTAAAATGCTTCCCTGCGCCTGCTGTACTCTTTTTTTCATTTTGACTCATAACTTCACAAAGGATGCTTTCCAAGTAAATTCTCTTGCATTTTAGAGTAAAACTCTCCCCTTTATACTAGTTACAGGCAGTGGTTTGACTCCCAAAGCTTTGGTTGTAGTTTTACACACATTTGCTATTTTTATTGCTTAAAAATGCTTCCCAGCGACTGATGTCCACTTTTTTTATTTTCACTCATAACTTCACTAAGGATGCTTTCCCATTAAAGTCTCTTGCTTTTTAGAGGAGACCTCTCCCCTTTTTACTAGTTACAGTCAGTGGTTTGAATCCCAACGCTTTGGTTGGAGTTTTACACACATTTGCAGTTTTTATTGCTTAAAAATGCTTCCCAGCTCCCTCTGCTGTACACTTTTTTTATTGTAACTCATTTGCAGTTTTTATTGCTTAAAAATGCTTCCCAGCTCCCTCTGCTGTACACTTTTTTTTTGTAACTCATAACTTCACAAAGGATGCTTTCCCAGAAAATTCTCTTGCTTTTCAGAGTAAAACTCTCCCCTTTATATGAGTTACAGGCAGTGGTTTGAATCCCAAAGCTTTGGTTGGAGTTTTACACACATTTGCAGTTTTTATTGCTTAAAAATGCTTCCCAGCTCCCTCTGCTGTACACTTTTTTTTTTGTAACTCATAACTTCACAAAGGATGCTTTCCCAGTGAAGTCTCTTGCATTTTTGAGTAAAACTCTCCCCTTTATACTAGTTACAGGCAGTGGTTTGAATCGCAAAGCTTTGGTTGGAGTTTTACACACATTTGCGGTTTTTATTGCTTAAAAATGCTTCCCAGCGCCTGCTGTACACTTTTTTTTATTTTGACTCATAACTTCACAAAGGATGCTTTCCCAGTGAAGTCTCTTGCATTTTGGAGTAAAACTCTCCCCTTTATACTAGTTACGGGCAGTGGTTTGAATCCCAAAGCTTTGGTTGGAGTTTTACACACATTTGCAGTTTTTATTGTTGAAAAATGCTTCGCAGCGCCTGCTGTAGAATTTTATTTCAGAATCAGAATCAGAATCAGAATCATCTTTATTTGCCAAGTATGTCCAAAACACACAAGGAATTTGTCTCCGGTAGTTGGAGCCGCTCTAGTACAACAGACAGTCAATTTACAGAACACTTTGGGGACATAAAGACATTGACAAAAAACAATTGTGCAAAAAGATGCAGAGTCCTCTAGCACTTAGAGCAGTTCGAACGACTAATATTGCAATAGTCCGGTGCAATGACCATTGTGCAAAGGGCGCTGAGACTTCAAGGAGTGTATGCGGTTTAAAGTGACGAGTAGTGCGATCATCTGGGACAATGTCGGTTGTGCAAATGTTACAGATACTCCTCAATCAGTGTGCAAATGGAGCAGATGCTACTCTGGCATGAGTGGCCAGTATATGCAAATATTGCAGCATGGCGAGACAACTACAGTGAGTGCACGAGTAATACATAATTGGCCCCACAGAAATGTGACAACGAACTCAAGTCAAAAAATTGCCAGCTTGTTGTAATGGAATTATAGGTTAGGTGTTTAAGAAGTTGTTCGCAAGAGGGAAGAAGCTGTTGGAATGTCTACTAGTTCTAGTTTGCGTTGATCGGTAGCGCCTACCTGAGGGAAGGAGCTGGAAGAGCTGATGACCGGGGTGCAGACGGTCCGAGAGGATTTTGCACGCCCTTGTCTTAGTTCTGGCAGCGTGCAAGTCCTCAATGGTGGGTAAGGGGGTACCGACAATCCTTTCAGCAGTTTTGATTGTCCGTTGCAGTCGGAGTTTGTCCTTTTTTGTAGCAGCACCAAACCAGACTGTGATGGAAGAACACAGAACCGATTCGATGACCGCTGTGTAGAACTGTCTCAGCAGCTCCGGTGGCAGGCCGTGCTTTCTCAGAAGCCGCAGGAAGTACATCCTCTGCTGGGCCTTTTTGAGGACGGAGTTGATGTTGTTCGCCCACTTCAGGTCCTGAGAGATTGTAATTCCCAGGAACTTGAAGGTCTCGACGGTTGACACAAGGCAGCTGGACAACGTGAGGGGCAGCTGTGGCGAAGGATGCCTCCTGAAGTCCACGATCATCTCTACCGTCTTGAGCGTGTTCAGCTCCAGGTTGTGTCGCCCGCACCACAGCTCCAGCCGCTCCGCTTCCTGTCGATATGCAGACTCGTCACCGTCCTTGATGAGGCCAATGACAGTGGTGTCATCTGCAAACTTCAGGAGCTTGACAGTCGGGTTCGCTGAGGTGCAGTCGTTCGTGTAGAGAGAGAAGAGCAGCGGAGAGAGGACACAACCTTGGGGCGCCCCAGTGCTGATGCTGCGTGTGGATGAGGTGGCCTCCCCCAACCTGACCTGCTGTGTCCTGCCCGTCAGAAAGCTGTAAATCCACTGGCAGATGGCAGGTGAGACGCTGAGCTGGAGAAGCTTGGATGAAAGGAGTTCAGGGATGATGGTGTTGAACGCTGAGCTGAAGTCCACGAACAGGATCATCGCATAGGTCCCTGCACTGTCGAGGTGTTCTAGGATGAAGTGCAGTCCCATGTTGACTGCATCATCCGCAGACCTGTTCGCTTGGTAGGCAAACTGCAGGGGGTCCAGCAGGGGACCTGTGACACTCTTGAGGTGGTCCAGCACGAGACATTCAAAGGACTTCATGACCACAGATGTCAAAGCGACAGGCCTGTAGTCATTCAGACCAGAGATTGCAGGTTTCTTGGGGACTGGAATGATGGTGGAGCGTTTGAAGCAGGATGGAACTTCGCACATTTCCAAAGATCTGTTAAAGATCTGAGTGAAGACTGGAGCGAGCTGGTCCGCGCAGACTTTGAGGCAGGATGGGGACACATGGTCCGGTCCTGTTGCTTTGTTAATCTTCTGTTGTTTGAAGATGCGTCTCACATCCGTGCGGCCGGGTGGGTGTGTGGAGTGAAACTGTCCTTTTCAAATCTGCAATAGAAGGTATTCAAGTCGTTGGCTAGTGTGCTATTGTTCTCAGCTTGGGGGGATCGTCGCTTGTAATTAGTCAGCGATTGGAATGCACGCCAGACTGATTTCGAGTCGTTCGCGCTAAACTGTTTTTCCAACTTTGCTGCATAGATCCTCTTTGCAATGTTAATTTCTTTAGTAAGCTGGTTTCTAGCTCGATTATAGAGGGCCCTGTCCCCGCTCTGATATGCATCTTCCTTAGCTTGGCGAAGCTGCTTAAGTTTAGCAGTGAACCACGGCTTGTTGTTGTTGAATGTCCGAAATGATTTTGTTGGTACACAAACCTCTTCACAGAAACTGATATAGGATGTGACAGTGTCCGTATATTCATCCAGGCTGCCAGCTGAATTTTCAAAGACACTCCAGTCTGTGCAGTCTAAACAGCTTTGAAGTTCCATCTTTGCTTCATTGGTCCACTTTTTGACTGTTTTCACTGTAGGCTTTGCACATTTAAGTTCTTGCTTGTACGTCGGTATTAAGTGAATTAAGCAGTGATCCCAAAGCTTTGGTTGGATTTATAGTAACTCATAACTTCACAAAGGATGCTTTCCCAGTAAAGTCTCTTGTTTTGTAGAGTATAACTCTCCCCGTTATACTAGTTACAGGCTGTCGTTTGAATCCCAAAGCTTTGGTTGGAGTTTTACACACATTTGCAGTTTTTATTGCTTAAAAATGCTTCCCAGCTCCCTCTGCTGTACACTTTTTTTTATTGTAACTCATAACTTCACAAAGGATGCTTTCCCAGTAAAGTCTCTTGTTTTTTTGGAGTAAAACTCTCGCCGTTATCCTAGTTACAGGCAGTGGTTTGAATCCCAAAGCTTTGGTTGGAGTTTTACACACATTTGCAGTTTTTATCGCTTAAAAATGCTTCCCAGCGCCTGCTGTACACTTTTTTTATTTTGACTCAAAACTTCACAAAGGATGCTTTCCCAGTAAAGTCTCATGTTTTTTAGAGTAGAACTTTCCCCGTTATTTTAGTTACAGGCACTGGTTTGAATCCCAAAGCTTTGTTTGCATTTTTACATACATTTGCAGTTTTTATTGCTAAAAATGCTTCCCAGCTCCCTCTGCTGTACACTTATTTTATTGTAACTCATAACTTCACAAAGGATGCTTTCCCAGTAAAGTCTCTTGCTTTTGAGAGTAGAACTCTCCCCTTTATACTAGTTACAGGCAGTGGTTTGAATCCCAAAGCTTTGGTTGGAGTTTTACACACATTTAGTGTTTTTATTGCTACAAAAATGCTTCCCAGCTCCCTCTGCTGTACACTTATTTTATTGTAACTCATAACTTCACAAAGGATGCTTTCCCAGGAAATTCTCTTGCTTTTTAGAGTAGAACTTTCCCCTTGATACTAGTTACAGGCAGTGGTTTGAATCCCAAAGTTTTGCTTGGAGTTTTACACACATTTGCTGTTTTTATTGTTTAAAAATGCTTACCAGTGCCTGCTGTACACTTTTTTTATTTTGACTGATAACTTCACAAAGGATGATTTCCAATTAAATTCTATTGCATTTTAGAGTAAAACTCTCCCCTTTATACTAGTTACAGGCAGTGGTTTGAATCCCAAAGCTTTGGTTGGAGTTTTCCACACATTTGCTGATTTTATTGCTTTAAAATGCTTCCCTGCGCCTGCTGTACTCTTTTTTTCATTTTGACTCATAACTTCACAAAGGATGCTTTCCAAGTAAATTCTCTTGCATTTTAGAGTAAAACTCTCCCCTTTATACTAGTTACAGGCAGTGGTTTGACTCCCAAAGCTTTGGTTGTAGTTTTACACACATTTGCTATTTTTATTGCTTAAAAATGCTTCCCAGCGACTGATGTCCACTTTTTT